>NC_031788.1:311243-321467 GCF_001522545.3 Parus major
AGAGAGTAATCAACATGTAAAGAGACTTTATAAACTATCAGAAACAGTGAAGAAAAGAATTAAGCTTCAGAAGGTAGAAAATAAGGAAATTCTTTAATACGCTGAAAATATTTTTCTGTTAAAGCTATGGAGATGGACAGTAGTGTTCTGAAAAACCTCCTTTAATTCATGACAGACTATTTTGGGAGGAATGGAGTAGTTCAAAGTTTAGATTTTGAGCAAAATCTGAAGTAGTTGTGATACAGAGAGGTGCTGGAACAGAGAGAGAGAAGTAATAGTTAAAGATTTGTAGCTTTGTAGAGGCAAAGAGAAAACTTCTGTTTCCAGAGAGGCTCACAAAAACAGATGAAGAGAACTTTTGTCTTTGAATAACTCATCCTTAAAATGACATCCCTAGACTCATTTGACCCATGACACACCTCAGGGTGATGTGAAATGGGAGGAGACTACTGATGACAGATTTTCGGGCAGCTGGCATCAGAGAAGTAGGACGCTATGAAGAAAATTAGTTTTCTTGTGAGAAAACTCTATAGATTAACAGAAGAAGACTTCTGTTTCTCTACGAAGACTGATGAGAAGACTCTAACAAGAATTGAGACTGTTTGAAACACCGAAGTTTTTTGTCTCTATGTTGTCATGTGAACAAGAGAATGGTTGAATAGTGAGAGAGAAAAGAGTTTTCTAGAAGTTTTATTCTGGTTTTCTTATTCTTACAGTTTTTGTTAATAAACTTACTTTATTCCTTTTAAGTTTTGAGCCTGTTTTGCTCTTGTTCTAATCCATATCTCACAGCAAGAAACAAGTACGTTTTCTAGCAATTTTTTAGTTACTCCTTTAAAAGCACGACACATGGTAAATGGTGGAGAGAAGTGGGTGTGGGTGCAATGGGCTGGGGAAACCAGCTCAGGCATTCATCATCCCATGACAAGGGAGCAGGAAGGAGCGTGGACGTTCTGAGTGAGGTGGAACACACAGGGACCTGGCCAGGGTTGAGTGCTTACAGGTAGCCACGCAGGAAAGCTTTTGGGACACATGAAGTCACTCATCAGCTCAACTATTCCTTCCAAAGCAGGGAACTGTCCAGGCCACAAAGATTTGAACCTGCATCTCCTGTCCCAGCCTCTGCCTGGACCTTCCTCTGTCTCACAATGTAAACTATCCATTTTGTCTGAAGTGCTTAGAGTTTATTGGTACGATAAAGGGAGCTCATGTCTGAGGACTGGAAGACTTTGTGACCTCTGCTGTCAAGGCTGGATGCTGGCAGGAATCAAGGCCCAAAGCCATAAAGGTGTTCAGAAGCTCAAGGCTGCTCTTAGAAGTTGCAGCTTCTCCCAAAGGAGAACTAGTGGGTTACGTCAGTTCATCTCTGCTCACAGACATATTTCCTCCATCCCATCTGTGCCATGTCCAGTGTTTTGTTCAGACCACGAGTGAGGCAGGACACCAGGTACGCCATGAGAGATGTAGAGGGTGTGGAATGGAGGAGGGAGTGGGGCTTTTCCTTTTCAGTGAGCTGCTGGCTTGCCTTGGCTGCCAAGAAGCAGGCTTCCCTGAAACATGGCCTTGGTGCTGGCTGGGGAAGACAAGGGCACTGCAACTGCAAACAGTCCCCAAATATTGGGCTAGGGTGTCCCCTGGGTGTTACCTCCTCGCTCTAGGGGCATGTCAGCCAGACCCTATAACCCCAGGGACCAGAGGCCTGTAGAGCCTCATCTGCAAGTGGACAGCCCCATAAAAGAATGAGGAGGTGAAGAATCTACAGCCTTCTTTCTTCTCCTAGCTAAATCACAGGGAGGTCTGGGTGCAGTGATGTGGAAATGTCTGCTTGTCTGTGTGTCCCTCCCAGCCACTCCCTGGATGAGGCTGTGCTTGCTCTGGCCAAAGGCACAGGCTGAGGGGGGGCACCCTTCCCTGGAGATCTGTAGCCAGTTCCCAGACACTGGTCTGGGGTGCTCTGGTCAACAAAGAAGGGGTGAGAAACTCTCCCAAAGTACGCAGATGTGGAATAATGCTGTGGTGGTGGCACACTGACCTTGTGAGTCACTCAGCTCCCATCTTTGTGTGCACCTTGGGAACAGTCTGGAGGTGTAGACCTGTGGGACCTCCAGCAGCACTCTGACAAAAACAAGTACAAGCAAAGTGAAGCACAGCGGAGAGAGCTAGACGTAAAACTCAGCCTGCTGCACGGTGGTGTGGAGGGTGGGGGCTATGTCCAGAAGAATCTGTAATCCTCCTGCCCCAGAGCAGGATGCTGCAGCAGCTGCACAGACTGCAGGGCCCCCATGGGGGCTGTGTTGAGGCAGCTGAGGGCTCTGGTAGAGGTCTGGGGGGAGGAGAAGGCCCTATGAGCACAGACCCCTTCCTTCCCACTGCTGTGCAGGCCCCAGAGTGGCCAGGCAGGGATGAATGAAGGGTCTCAGGCAGGGAATTGCTCCAGCCAGGCACAGAGGCCTTGGTGCCTCTGCTGAGACTGCTCCTTGGGTGCATTACCCTGCCACGAGTGTGATTGTTTCTGCTGGGATGTGGGGCTGCAAGTCAGCACAGGCAGTGTCAGAAGCAGAGCTGCTAAGCTTGGGGCCAGCTCCCCAATAGCACCACTAGAGCCAGGCCCTTGACCTGAATATCAGAATTTTGCAAGAGACGGGATCACTGGGAGACACTTTAGATCATGATCTATTATTCTTCTTTTGTGGTCTCATGAAGAAATAAGTACGTCTTCACCTTATTCACCAGATGTTCTTAGTGGTCACAAGACTACATGTCACAGGGTCTTTTAAAGGGTTATTAGCCCATAAGCTTCTGCCACAAAATAATGTTTCTACTTTCACACCAATAGCTACTTATTTTGTTCTATACATCTTTGCTGCAGTGCAGACTTTCTTAATCAATCATATAATGACACACAAAACTACTTGTTATACCTTAAACTTCTTATTACCTTTATAACTACTTCTATATCTTAACTGTAAAACCTTAAAACTTTCTATGCTTTGAATTCCCACATCTCCCCCTTTCTCTTTGAACCAAAAATACTCTCTTGATAGCTTTGTCCACCATCTGTCTTACACATTGGAATAAGCAAGGCACACTATCAGTATAATTATGATGACAATCAATATATACATGCCTATTTTCAGAAGTTTTTTCCACTATGATGTAAAACTCCATTTTTCAAATATGTTATCTAACCATGTCGTCAACCTTGATTTTAGACACACTTTTTTAACTGCTGTACGTTCTTATGAATGGATTTTGAATAATCAGACAGATTCATACAACACATCCCATTGAAATCTTTGCATCCATGTCCATGTACTAACATTGACACAAAACCCAAAGGTCACAGTTCTTGCATGTGAGACATCAACTGCATGAGGTCTGTGTGCTTGCTTCTCTGTTCTTGGAGTTGTCAGCATGTTTGTGTGCTTGATATGGCTTCACATTTTTTGCTGAAATCTGCTTTAGTCCTGAATCTGTGCAAACACAATTTGCCCCAGGTTATTAGCGAAAATGGGCCTTCAGTTTGCCTTGTTTCTGGGTTTCTGATCAGATCTAAAGGATTTTCTTTCAATTTTCCCTGTGGACTATTGGAAAAATGCTGAATAATTGGTGGATTTGGTTCTGCAAAAGAGCTATTTTAAAAATGTTTAAAATTTGTAAGGTTCTATTTAAATGCATTTGAGGCCTTGCCTCTACCTCCCCCTTTTTCTATTTTCAAAGATGAGATGCATGTCTTTTGTTATGAGCATAAAGAAAACTCAAAGCAAAACAATACATGTAGTAAACAAAAAACTTATAGCAATTAGGAATTAGTCAGATAATACACACAATAACACATGTGAAATTAGATAATTATCAATCACTGAAATACTGTACCATCATCTCAGAGTCTGCAACAGCTGATAAACCTCAAATCAGTGAAGAATTGGATAATCATCTCCAGATAATGACGTCCAAGCTCACTTTATATATATATATAGGGTCAAATTGCCAAGTCAAAGCAACTTGAATATTGTTTTGATGCAGAAAACACCTGAGTCTGTTGGCAAATTTCCCATTCAGGCAGAGCCAGGGCATGGCCAGAGTCCAGGCTCTAATGGGGCCGGGAGGGGCTGCCCCTTAACACAGTTTAAAAATAAGGCTCTAAACAATTAAAGACTAATCAAAACATCCAGTAGTTGGTTCCCTCTGAAGCTTAACTCTGGAAATACTGAAAGACCATGAAGCTGCACTGAATCAAACCCATAGCAAACCTGTTCAATCAAGAAAAAAGACTAAAGAATGAGAGAAACCTGTGCAGGGTTAGCTAGACAGTCTGCTCAGAGAAGTACATTTTGCAACTAGAGAACAAAAAGATGGATCCTGAGAATAACACCTGTCCTGTAGGTGATCACACAAAGAGGTGTTAAAATATATGAGAAGCTATAAATACAATAATGATACCTTATAAATAATGCTCATAATAAAAAAATCTGTAAATTCACATTATACAATCAGCAATAAATGTCTGAGGAAGTTAAGATAATATTTTCAAAACATTCATGTATCAATGGCAAGAAATGAAACAAAGTAAAAAACCTTTAAACTTCTTAGTATTAATAACAGTCACTATTCTTCCTTGTTGCCTAGAGGAAACAAAAATAGCAGAGTTTGTAACAAATCTTATCTAAGAAAATAACTATATATCTTGTAACTTAGACAAGTAATGTTTTAGCAAAATCTAAAATAACTCACATTAAACAACACTCAAAAGTGGTAGAAATTAATTTTGATGGAAGGAAATAATAAAACTTAACCTCAAAAGAATATCAAAATATAAAACCTAACTTAAGAGCACTCAGACCTAAACATAGTGAAACTTAACTTTGCTTAATCTTACCAACACTAAACTTACATGAAATTAAATATAACAAAATTAAAATATGGTATCCATAAAAGTTCTAACTTATTTTGTAACTATTAAAACAAAAGGCACTTCACTCAACATAGGCTTTTCTCTGAAGATCAAGTTTGCTTGCAACAACTTTGGACTTGAAAAGTGGATAGAACACCTGAATAATTCAACAATGCAATTTGTAAATCTTCTGATTTCTGCATTGCCCAGTCAATTTTTTTTTTTTTAATGCTAAGTAAATCACTGCAAAATCTTTGTCAGCAATCTTGCTCTGGCTCTGATTATGATGTGAGCTGTCATCTCTCTAATGTTGTAAAGATTGGTTTTGGGGATCTATAGGGTAAAAATATTCACTCTATTATTAGAAAAAGATCTTTTTTCAAAACATCCTATTGAAATATAAGGCCATACAATTGCACTTTTTCTCCTAGCCCTGCAAGAAAAAAAGGTTGTGATACTTTGCAACAAATACTTGTCTTTTGTTTAAAGGCTTCTGCTACTCTATCAAGAGCCTTTTGAGCTTCAGGTGTGAGAGTTCTTGGAGATGTAATGTCACAGTCTCCTCTTAACAAGTCAAAAAGTGGTGAGAGCTCATCATTAGTGTTACAGATACATAGTGTAATATCGGCTTTTCACAAGAATTAAGATGAATGCTGTATGTATCGTGTTAAAATGGCTTTGCTGTAATAGTCAATATAGGATGTTTGAACTGTCTGCTTAGATAGGATAAATTCAATGAACAAATGATGAGGACTCTGCTGATTATCAACACTCACTGTCTGTGGAAAGAAGGAGCCAAGGCCCAAATTAAAAGGTGACAAGAAGAGGATTAAAACCACAAGCCAAGAAACACACATGCTCTAAAAAAGGTGGACCCAAGGAGTGGTCATGCTAAACAGTTTCTGGAAAATGTGAACTAGTTAATAGAAAAGTTTTAATTTGCATAAAGTCTATGAATATGCATCAGGTTGATGCACTAGAAATGGTAATAAAGAGTGTTTCCAAAGCACCAGGTGTGCTCTTGGCAGAATGCCAAGCACCCGGCTCTTTTAAGCCTTCACTTTATTGTCTTTGTCTCCTATTGTCTTTTTTATTAAACCTTTTAAAATTTACCAGAACAGTGAATGTCGTTTTTCACATTAGTGATCCTGCAAATTGTTTGCACTGGTCCTAAGTTGTATTTTCTGTGGCCTAATTGACTCTTCTGCTAGTCTCCATCCTATATATTTCCATGGCGAGATTTCTTGTATTTTCGATGTAGAAATTTCAAGTCCAGTATTTTGAACTTCTGAGCTCACACTGTCACAAGCTTCCTTCATCTCCTTCTGTGTTGGTGCATTGGCAAGGCTATAAACTGCTCTTCTGCTATGTCAAAATCTCCTTCCTTTAAACCTTTCCTTCTCACTTCACTCCAATCAATTGATTTTAAATTTTTTCTTCAAAATTCCCATGATTTAAAATTTGATGTGTGTCTTCCTGGATCCGGTGAACCTGCATCTTACAAATCTGTCCCTTCTCCCTGGATAAAATCTTTTTCTCTCTGTTACAGTCTTGTTGGTGGCAAGTGAATTTCTGTTCCACACTCCTCTCCACACCTCCTTGCAGTAACAGAAGCAGCCAGAGGTGGCGCTGCAGTGGAAGTTGCGAGTGTCGGGGGTTACAAAATGGAGTCGGTGGCAATGCGCATGCTCCGTGTACGGTGCCGTTGGGCATGCGCAGTGAGGTCTCTGCACAGCCTGCTGTACTGCGCACGTGCAGTAGTGCTTCAGGGACCGTCCGGACCCGCGCCATTTTCAAACTCCGATTTTTCGGGGGGGCTGCAGTCCCCGGGGGGTGTTGTCTGCAGCACCGAGAGGTGCCTCCACAGGGCCGGGCAAGGCACAAGCGGGCTCGGGGAGGTTTCCTGAGTAATTTTCGGAGTTACTCGTGGGCTCGGCAGTGCCGGATGCAGCTGCCGCGGGGCTATCCGCGTTTTCTGCGGGGGTGAAGGGAGGATCACGCGACTGCTCGCGGGCATGTGTAACTTCATTAGGACTTCATTAATCACGCGGCACGCTGGAAGCAATGTCGCTGCTGCAAAATCTCTGCGACTAATTGCATCATATAATCTGATATTGATAGAGTCACAGAAAGATGCTGTAAAAACTTTTTCCGGATCATTTTCTGTGAAATTTTTCTGCACCCAAGACAATAAACCTCCCGCTTCGGCTTTGGGTATGGCTCTATTATGTGATATTAGCACCGTCTCTAGAAGTGTGCATACATCTCTCTGCACTTGTTTCCACGGCATTCTTGCCCTTTAGTTCCCCAGAGCTCACCTGATCGCCGCGACGATCAGGGATTAGTATCGGTCTCCCTCCGTAGCCGAGCTTGCGGCACAAGTGTTCTGGTTCCTTTCACCTTTGGAGTCTCCGTTCACCCTTCTTTTCAGGGTCCTCTTTTTTTCTTGCGTGCACTATCCAGCTTCCTCCAGCTGCCTTTAATCCAGTTCCCTGGGGCGCTCCCGAGGTGTGCGGAACGCGGGGCATCACTTTATCGGGGTTTTGTGAGAGACGGGAGAACTGGGAGACGTTTTAAAGCATGACTTATTATTCTTCTTTTATGGTCTCATGAGGGAATAAATACGTCTTATTCACCAGATGTTCTTAGTCAGTGGTCACAAGACTACATGTCACAGGGTCTTTTAAAGGTTAATTAGCCCATAAGCTTCTGCCACAAAATAATGTTTCTATTTTCATACCAATAGCTACTTATTTTGTTTTATACATCTTTGCCACAGTGCAGACTTTCTTAACCAATCATATAATGACACATAAAACTACTTGTTATACCTTAAACTTAGTATCTTTATAACTACTTCTATATCTTAACTGTAAAACTTTAAAACTTTCTATGCTTTGAATTCCCACAGCTGAAGGATATGTCACTGGGAACCTCCTCCCTGTTTCTCAGGAACGTTGCCTAACCACAGAGCTTTGTCCTTGGACCTCTGCTGAGCTGGGTCAGCCATTTTTGTGATGATGGTGATCCTTGTCCAAGCCCATGCACTGACTTCCTCCCCTGCCCTGCCTCATCATTGTAGGATTTTCCAGTGCTCATCTGGTCACTGTCCCCGCTTTGCTCCCTTTTACCACTGGTCCATCCTGTGCTGGATAGGGCAGTGCCCTGTCAGCTTGGTTCCCACTCAACTGCCCTGTCACAGCTCCTGCTGCTCCCTCACAGTGAGTCCTGTGGAGTGCACAACTCTGCTCATGCTGAGCATAAATAAAGGCTTTATAGGTGACACTTGGACACCTTACCAGAGAAAGCAGAGAAGGTCCAAGCCCATCCTTCCACTCACTCAACAGCAAAACTTGCTAAACAAGACAAAAATGCTGGGTAGTCCTTGCCTCCCTACCTCAAATTTCCTATAAAATTTGGTCTCAGCATGACAGAGGCTGAAGAAGGGAAGCTAGGTTACAGTAGGGAAAATACCCAGAGGCAGTATGATCTAGCTCGAAGAAAGCACAAGCAAGGCCCTGGAAATAAACTCTCTATTGCCAGCACAAGGTTGTGGTCTGTGTTTACTGTCCAAGGGCTCTTCAGCTCTCCAGTCACATACCTCACTTGCCTCACGTGAGCTTTGTGCACTCTGCTCAGTGCTGGGCTCTGGCCTGGGTTGTTGGGAAGGCTATGGGTCCATGGAAGGGGGAGTGTCCTCAGCAGCACAGTTCTCCATTCTGCCTTGGACTGTGGGTGGATTTGCAACAAGCCCTTGAAAATTCTCTTTGAGGGCTGGTGCAGGCCCAGATTGACTGATCCGCTCCAATACTGAGTCAGCAATCCGATTTGAAATGGTCCTTATATCCAAAGTGTTGGCTAAGGCTGTTGACTCTAGGTTCATTTTTCCTTCCAAGTTTTTCTTCACCATTTTACAAGCCTTAGGCTCACTGGTTTTCACACACCCAACCCCTTCTGCAGGTATAGGCAACATTGCTTTCAGGCTCTGCTGTTCAGATGCTCTGGGGAGTCCTTGTCCTGCTTCCATGCCCTGCCTTGAAAGTGTCTGGGATGGCTGCAGTTGTCTGTTAGAGACATTTGTCCCAGGAAGCTCCAGGATTTCAGTGTACTCACAACTAGTGTCTTGCTCAAACTGAGAAGTTACAGAGGATTCCAAAGTGCAGTGAACACTCTCAACAACTTCTCTGGTGAGTGTGTCAAGGGAAGTCTGTGAAAGTGCTCTGTCTGCAGTGGCTATTTCAGTGTCCTTGGATGTGTCTGTTTCGGTGGCTCTTCCAACAAGAGGCAGCTCCTCCCACCTGGCTGCCACCCCTGTCTCAGCAGCTTTGGATCTGCTGGATACCAGAGGGTCCCCCAAGATCTCCAACACCATTGCTACAATCTCTTTTGCCATCACTTCCATTTTCCGATGGTGATCTAGAGAAGTATCTGAAAGTTCTACTCTCATGCAGTTGCCTTAAAGTCTTCCTCTGATTCCCCTGGCAGCCCTCTGTAAAAAGCTGACAAGCTGATTCACAGAAATCTTCAGCCTCTCCGACACTCTAGGCACCACAGTCTCAACCAGCTCTTCAAGCTTCTTGGCTTCTGCTGCAGTTAGTTTCTCAAACATAGCATTCAATAGGCCATTGGCAGTGCCATCTGGCTTCCTCTGGGAGTCAGCAGCAGTGTTGGCATCCTTCTGGCCCGGTTCAGCTCTGGAGTAAGTTTGGCCCTTGTCCAAAATTGCTCTCCCTTTTCTGCATCCCCCTGATTTTCAGCTCTTGGGTGGTGGTGGGCTAGAAGGCTTTTGAGACTTGTGAAAGATGAGATTCACATATTTTTTATATAAAATTTTAAAAGTTTAATAGAAAGACAATTAGGAGATAGAAATAAAGCAAAATATGCAAACACGGCTGGTGCTTCAGCATTCTGCCCAGAGAGCACACCTTACCAACAAAGGATTGTCCCTTATAAACAGAACCCTACTACATATTCATAAATTCTCATACATAATTCAAACATTCCTCTTAAGTTTTAGATGTTTCTTTGTTTAGTCCCAACTCGCCCCCTCCCCAGTTGATCAGTTTTCTTGGCTCCACCGAGTTTCACATTCCCTGATAACAGAGGTGCAATAAATCCCTCCCCCGGAGCTCTGGTCACCGCTGTCTTCAGCTGGATAAGATAATCTAAGAATGCAGGGGGGTCTCTAACCATCTTTTTCAGCCTTTGGGTTATACAAACAAAAGTAGTTTTTGCTTTAATACTATGCCATAGCTCAACATATATATGTATTACACCACTGTTGAAAGACCCCTGAGCTATTCACCAGTCTTCACAGAAGTAATTGTGAA
>NC_031788.1:326352-329133 GCF_001522545.3 Parus major
TACACACAAGGATATTGTTTTGCTTTACTCTCTCTTCTGCAGGCAAGTTTCAAGGATTTTAGTCTTTAATATTGCGACTTAACCCAGAGGCTGGTTTGTGCAGACAGACCTTTACCAATATATAAAATACAGCAACACACCACTATTTCTAAGTTTCCTCAATAACAGAAATAGAATTAACTATATTAATACAACAAAGTTTTCTAACCTTAAACACATAACATTCATTTTAATATTAGCGAAAAGCCAATAATATAATATGTATCTATAACAAAGCTGCAGCCGCCGCTTGCCCTAGCAGGAAGTGTTGGTGGTTCCTGGCAGGTTGGGGCCATCCTTTAATTTAGCCCAGGATGGCAGAAACCCTTCCTGAAAGGTGACACCAGGTTGAGACTCACGTTGCTCAGCCCTTGGGTTCTGAGGCCTCCTGCAGGCCCAGGCCACCACTTCAGGCAGGCCATGAGGGCAGGAGAGAAGGCCTCTTTCCCTCAGCACTGCGTGTGCCAGCACATGGTCCTGCTGCTTGTGCCCAGCTCAGTGCCCTGCTCTGGCTCAGCTCCCAGCCATGGAGTCCTTTCCCCACCACAGCACCCAGCCCAGCAGCACAGCCCTGTACAGTGCCCCTGAACACAACACTTTGCCTACCTCTTGCTGCCCCAAGATCTTCTCTGACTGCATCTTGATCCTGGTCAGGTACTCCCTGTACTCATTGGTTGGTTCACATCTTCAGAAACAGTAGAAAAATACAGGCGGAGGGAAAGACCTCTTCCCCTCTTTCCTCAGGCTCCCATTTAGCCCAGACACCCTTCTGCCACCTTACCAGTCTCCCCTGCCCTGGTTTCTGCTGTCCCCATCAGCTCTCATTTCCTACCCCTTCTTGGCTGGATTTGGCAAGGTCTCTGGTGCCCATTCATCCAGCCCACCTGCTTCCTTGGGGCAGCTTTTACACTAGAGAGCCCTTCCAGCCTCACTCATTGCACAAAGGCAAGAGGCTGGCAGAGCAATCTGTTGGAGGTACAGTGATTGATCACCACTGGGCTTTTGAGAAACAGAGAGAGGCACAGACCAAGAATGTTTCTCTGCTCTCAAAGAATTTTTTTGTAGGAGCCAACAAAGCAGCCAATAGTGCAACAACTCTCCGTTGTATGAAGAGCCCATAAACTTTAGCTGGCTGCACTCCCCGCTGAGGGAGAGGCCTTGGTTGAGAGCCTGCTGTCATGGTGAGTTGTAAAGCTACCCCCAAAGTCCCTTTCCCCCAAATGTATATTATTTGTCTCTTATTGGCCCTTCCCCCTTGCTCCACCCCTGTGCCCTTAGACCACTGGCCCTGCTGTTCTACCCCGCACTCTACCTTCCCTATATAATCCTGGCTCTTCCAGACCCCAGGGTCAGTCTTTGTCCCTGGACCCCATTGTGAGGAAGACAATAAAGGTTTCTCATGGAACCCCATATGAAGACTCCTGTCCCTTTCTTCAGAGTCCCTGAGGAACTGCAGCCATCCAATAGCCCTTTTTGGGGCTAGAGCTGAAATCACTAGGGCAGACGTGCCTTTGTGTCCAAGGGATGTCCCATTGGAGATGCTTCCCTGGGAAGGTCACAGCACTCTACCATCCTCACCCGCCGCAACAGTTTCTGGCGCATGCTCCAGATGCAGCTCTTCTCCAGCTTGGCAAGGGGAGGAGTAGCATCAGCTGTGCCCCAGCTTCCTTGTGCCACATGGACTGCTCAGCTGTGAGGGCTGTGAGCCCCACACTTTATTCAACTGGCATGGACTGTGATGTTCCCAGCATGGTGATATCTTTGCAGAGAAATCCACTGAAGTTCACAGTGCAAACCTGCAGCAGCTCAGCAAGGGTGGGAGCAAGGAGGTCTCTGCCCAAAGTCTTGGCAGGGTCTGGTGAGCAGAGAGGACAGAGGAAAGCAATTTGAGCTCCTTCCCAGGCCTCAAAAAAAACCCCAAAACCTTAGTGTTTCCACATTTACTGCTTTCCTTGATATGTGAGGAAACAGTGGACCCAAAGTGATCCAGCTGATCCAAGCAGGGTCTGTCTGCAACCTGGATCAGAACAGGCAGAGACCAGCCAGGTGTCTGCGGCAGGTGACTGCGGAACTGTTCCTGTTCCCTGGAAAGGGCTGCCACTCCCATGGCCAGCCAGAACAGGCAAGTATGGCAAATGTCTGAGCACTCATGATCATTTTAACCACAGACACTAACATTAGACAGAGAAGCTGGACCCCTGGACAGTGAACAAGGAGAAATGTCACAAATTGGCATAGATGTATCCCTGAACTACCAAAAGCCATGTGCTCTCAGTGGGAACAGCAAAGCAGAGGAGTCCAGTGGGATCTAAGAAGACCTGTTTCGGAGGAGAAGGCAGTGGTTCTCAGGGAAGGTGTGCTAAGAGTCTGGAGGTTTTTTTAAGTGATGAAACTCCAGAATTAAATACAGTGCTGTCAAAAAACCCATTACACAAACACTATGCTGATGTCTTGGTATAATAAAAAAAAATTATATTTTGCTCAAAACTTTAGAGTTATTTTCCAGTTGCTTTCTATTTTAATTCTTTCTGCATTTATTTTCTCTTCCAGAAACCTGCAATGGTAAGACCACTTGTGAGATTTACAGGTTAAAATATAAATCCAAACTGAACACTGTGTTTTCAACCTTTTCTTTTTTTTTTTTTTTTTCAACTGCCTGTTGCAGTATTTTTAGCAAGCCACTCTGTTTCTCCAGATTCCCAGCACGCAGGTCACAGGCTCTGTCAGAAAAGCACTAGCATC
>NC_031788.1:330589-413406 GCF_001522545.3 Parus major
GCGGAGCGGCGCCGGGCGGGCCGGGTGCGGCGGGGGGCGGGAGCTGCGCAGCCCCGACCGTTCTGGATCCCGGGAGTGCTCGGGCGGGGAGGCTGTACGTCACCCTGCCCCGGGAGTGGGGAACCCGCGCGGAGCAGGTGCTTGCCCTGCCAGATGTTCAACACGTCAAGGGGAAGGTTCCGTAGATGATACCGCCGGCTGGAGGCTTCTGTTGCTTTTCTGTCCCATTAGATCTGGAGCATTTCTTTATCGCGCTGCATTCCGTCTCTTTAAACCGTTTTAAAATAACAGAAATTACGGTGGATCTTTTCGCTGACCCCAAAGCTGCCTCATGTCGTACCTGTGTAATGCGTATGGTTGGGAGGCACTGTGGTATTCTTCCTGGCAGGTCTGTGTTCAGATACAGCTTACTGCCAACAAAGTGGATTTTTGTACCAGTTGGTAGTCTGTAATCATTCCAGGATTTGGTTACTCTAAACAGGTACAATTTCGGAAAACAGTTTTATCTCCTTTTCTGACTGAAGATCTGGGTACCAGAGATGTTTCTGTGATCTCAGGCTGTTGTTTCTAGCCTAAATGCTTAAAAATATATCAGGAGAGGTATCTGAAAGTGGATGAGTCCAAGTTGAATAAAATAAATGTCACTAGACTACAGAATTTTTTTGTGTTGTATGCAGTAGGAAATTATACGAAATGTTAAAGCAATGGTGATGACTTGAATTAACCTTTTGCAAGTATCTGTACAGCCGTTTGTAATGGAGCATCTCTGTAACTAGTGCTTTTGACCTGGGTTCAGTTAATTTTCTATAATGAGTAAGGATCCTTTCACAGAATCAGTTTCCAAAAAAGTCAAGCGAGAAGGCTTAAGCAAAGATTAGTTATAGTATAACTCTCTCTTAATTTTTGTGTGACTTCTACTAAAGTTTCATAGTAATAAATTAAGGTGGCTTAGATGAATGCATGTTATTTGACCTAAGTCAGCTTGTGGAAGAGTTCAGTAGTTTCTGTTCTTGCTGAAAAATTCAGAGATGTCTCCTTAATGGAAATTTTACTTGAGCAGGCTGAGAGTAAAATGCTTGCATGTAATTTTAAGGTCAGGTTGGGAATGAGGCTAGAGTAGTAATTGCTCACAATGGTACTGCCTTGACTGAAATGTAAGAAGCATGCAGTTATTTCTTATCTTTAATTGGTTAAGCTCTCTGTAGCACTTTCTTTTGCTCCTGTAGCTCCTGCATGAATTAGGCAATGATATTGATTTAAATTCTCTCTCTTGGCCAGGAAAGGAGAGTACAACCTCTGATTTAATAGTAGGGGATGATAAATCCTCTGTAACGGCATATTTTATTTATAACTGAATCTGCAGAAGATAGGTATTGTCTGTAGCTGTAATTTGACTTGCTGACACTAGCTGTCCTGCCTGTGTGATACTGTCCTGTACACATGTGAACACTTGCACTGTGAACTGAGCTAAAGAATGTACATGGGACAGGGGAGGGATTTAATGCTCAGCCCTACAAATGATTGTTGTCAATATTTAAACTGTGCTCTTGATGGTTTTCTAGTTGCGTGGATACAGTGGGGTCTTCTTAAAAAAGAACAGTTGCACATCTTTTGGACGGGTGCATTTTATTGAGAAGTCTTGTGAAGTGCTTATGAGTTCATTGTGTGTCTGATAAAGTCTATTCCTTTCTTTTTTACTTCAATTAATTTCTTGTTTTCATACTTCTGTTCCCTGCTTGCCTACAGGTTTGTTTTGACTGCTTGTACTTCCTGCAGGAAAATACTTTCTTCAGGTGAGAAATGGTGGTTTGGAACTCTTGGTTTGGCCTTGCTGTCCAAATACCAATAGCTACATGGCCTATAGATTTCTAAAGACCTTTTGGAACTACGGGCATTCCAGTATTTTTGTGACTGCAAGCACTAGGCTTAAATGATCATGCATGCATGGCTGCATACTGTCTCTGTGGTGACTAGCTGCAGATCATAAAGCTTATTGGAATATAAATACTCCTTTCAGAGATATGTTAGTTTGTTGACATGCTTGTCTGTGTTTTTCCTGGGCTTGGGAACTTTCAGCCTTAAGTGTTTAACTTAAGTTAAATGTGGCCAGCTACAGTCTTATTTTTTCATAAATCTACCTGAAATGGAGTTCCTAAAATTGGTTAAAAGGAAATTGATTGAAAAGGAAAACTCTTTCCATCTGTGTCTTCAGCTTGGTATCCTCTATAAATGAAAAGAGAGGAAGCACTATTACTTATTCTACGGAGGGTTTTTTGTTTTGTGGGTCTGATTGTTGTTTTTTGTTTTGGTTTTGTTGTGTTTGTTCATTTGTTTTAGGTTTTTTAATATGAAGTTAGCACTGAAGAACTTTCTGATCTTGTTGCTGATGTTAAAATACTAGTTTCTGAATTGACTCACTTTTCTGCTTAAAATTGGCGCTTCTTTCCCAAGAAATTGGAGAATATCCTCTTGTTCCACAGAGTCGTTGAGTAAGGAAACTATCTTCAACATCTCTGTGTTCCAGATGTAGAGCCGAGCATCCTTAGCCTAGACCTGTGCATAGTGATGCAAAGACACTATGCTATTGCACTAGTGCTGTTGGTAGGGTATGAGTTAGGTTAGGTTATTAGTTACATTATTGGTTATGGTTATTAGTTACGTTAGGTTATTTAGTTGCGTCTTAAGAAACGTACGTTGGCATAGCAGGGGCTGTGAGTCCACCAGGCTGGAATTGCTTCTTCCCTATACTGTAGTTTGCTAATGGATGGAGCTTTTTTTGCTCCATGATCCTGTGTATTTTTATCAGTCATTTGCCTACACTGCAGCTGTCTTCTATTGCTGTAACCAGGCTTACAGAAATAGGTAGTTACAGTTTCTTGTTTTTCCTGCTGTCCTTTCATCTCGAAGCTTGTAGACAAGTCTGCAAGCAGTCTTGAAGTGCACCCCTTTCTTTTCTTCTAAAGAAAATAAAATAGGCAAATCATATCCTTCCTACAGGGTGACATACACACAGATGATGTGTCTGCTTAATTAATTATCTTAAGTAAAGACATAATTTTTCGTTGGTATTTATGGCAGTATAACTTGGAAGATTTTCCTTTATTTGGATGTCTTAAAAATATCCTCTTGTTTATCAACAAGTAGGGTAGATTTGGTTCTGTCAAGGCAGGAAGCAGTGAAGTTATGAAACAGAATGCTGCTTCTAAGAGTCAGAACACTGCATAGTGACTGGGTGGAAACAGTGACCTGTGGGATTCTCAGTAGCCCGTGTTGCAGGTCCTGCAAATTATCTGCGAAAAGTATTTCTCAGACTTTTTTTAGTGGATATTTTTACAGGTAGATTTTTTCTAATAGTCAAAATTCTCAAGTCCAGTTACTGCTGCAGGTACTGTAACCAGGTAGGTTTTCTGCTTTCTGACTTGGTCCTTCCATTTTCAGTCATAGTATTTTTCATCTGATAGATAAAATTCATGTTGACACTTGGTGATAAAAAAAAAATTAGGTTCAGCATCCTGCTGTAAGTGTATACTGTGCTGCTGGAACACCCAGAGCAACCTCAGAGATGGGATATTGCAGCTGATGGTGCAGTGCTGGGTGGTAATGTAGCCAGGTAACTGGGATCTCTGTCCTGTGGTGCAGGCATTGACTGTGAGGTCAGGAGAAGAACAGTTTTCAGCCTCTGGAGGCAATTCCTCTCAAGTGTGAGGGAAAGGTACTCTCTCCAGGATGATCTAATAGTGCACCCAAGCAGGTGGACTACAGTAGAGAAAGGTATGCACTGCCTGAGAGAATCAGCTGTGCTGGGGGTAATCTGTAGGGATTCAAATAATGAGCAGTCTCCTATAAATCCAGATGAGGTCCAGTGTGCATAAATATTGAGCCCCAGCCTCACTTGGCAAGTTTCTTTAAAAAAGCTACTGCTTTTCCCTCAGGTGGGCACACAAGAGAAATGCTGCAACATTCTCAGGAGAACTTAAAAAAACAAACTTAACTGGCAAACTTGAGCAGAGCAGAAATTTGGCAACATTTAAAACAATCAGAATAAAGCATTTCACTTAGCAAACTCTACCCATTCAACCTCATAACACTCATATTCCAAGAAGAGGAAGTTAGGAGTGAAAAAGAGAGAAGACCAAGATACAGCTACCATCTTTCATCCAAGTGCAGTCTCAGCTATCATAAACTCCAAGGATGATAGCAAAGTGACCATGTGCACCTTTGCACAGTGTTTTTTACCTCCTGTGGCTATGCCTCCCAGGTGGGACTTCTGGTTGTCCAGCCACTCTGGGGCTGGGTCGAGGCTACAGGCATGGGGTGTGGGACATTGCTTTCAGTGTGCCTGACAATTGTTCTGGGCTGGACAAGAGGTTCCTGGGGATGAGAGCTTGGAATGGAGCAGTGCACCTCCCACTTTCAGAACAGAAAGTGCCCTGCCCCTTCCTGCCCCATTTTGAGCCAGTAAGAATTTTCTCTAGCTTTTGACAGCAATCCATGTGGCAGAAGTTTGTATGTAGTGTGGCATTGCTGTACACCTGCGCATTGGCATTGATGTCAATGAAAGAGGACGAGAAGTGCTCCAGGTGACTATCTGACTTGGGCAATTTGAGATCATCTTTTTTCCTCCTTACTGACCTGTGGCTTGGCTGTGGACTGTCCAAGACTCTGGACAGACTTGAAAGACTTGAGTAGGTTGGAGAGGAAATGTCCTGTAGTCCTGTATGGCCAGTGCATGAGAACAATGGAGAATGGAGACTGACAGTGAACTATTGTGGCCTGAATGAAGTCGCACCATCCCTGTGTGCCGCTGTGCCAACACGCTGCAACTTCAGTATGAAATGAAGTCCAGGGCAGCAAAGTGGTGCCTCCATTGGGATTGCCAGTGTGTTTTTCTCCATTCCTTTAGCAGTAGAGTGCAGGCCACTGTTAGTATTTACCTGGAGTGGCATCCAGTACACCTGGATACCCCAGAGGCAGCACAGGTGTCCCAGAGGTGGAAGCACAGTCCCACCATTTGCCATGGACTGTTGCAGGGTGCACTGGAAAAGGATGAGGCTCCAGAACACTTGTGTTATGAATAAGGCGCAGTGATCGGCTCGTGCAAATGAGGAGAAGTTATTAACTATGGTGGGAAGAAGTTCTGATGAGGTTTATAGGTTTTTTGACATGTGCTCTTCTTCCAGTTTGATTTTGAACCCTTTTCTGTTCTCCCTTCAGTGTTACCCTCCCCCTTTTGTGGTTACTGCCTGGCAGCTTTGGCCAACAGGGCTGTCAAAGCATGGAGGAGGGCATATACTTGCCCCTTGTAAGAGGCAGCAGGGAGTGGGAGACTTGTTGCTGGGAGGCTTGGCAGGCCAACATCTCACCACCAATCAAGATGTGAGAGGGGTTCCCCCAACAAAAGGCAGCGAGAACTGACTGACAGACCTTGAGAAGAGCCAAATCTACCTATAAGGATGAGACCACAGACCCTAGGAGGAGCCAAGTATACATACATGGGCAAAGCCACGGACTGCGGGAGGTGCTGGGAGGAAATACAGGGACTGCTTATGAATATTAATATAGCTAATGCAACCTTGGGTATAAAAAAGGCAGAGACCATTTTGTGAGCTGAGCCTCTGGTGAGCAGAAAGTCTTGCTACACTCCCAGTGCTGTCCCCTCCTTCGCTTTGTAACTTCAGCTTCTGATTAAGTTTTATTTACTCATTCCTGCCTGGGGTCTGAGTCATTTGTAACACTTGCAGTACATTGATGACATCATTGTATGGGGGCAGCACAGCAGAGGAGGTTTTTGAGAAAGGGGAGAAAATAATCCAAATCCTCTTGAAGACTGTTTTCTCTAAGACCAGGGACTTGCCCAGAAAATTCAGTTCCTAGAAATAAAATAGCAAGATGGGTGTTGTGAGAGTCCAGTGGATGTGGTCATCAAAATAGTGTGTCCAGTCAGCAAAAGGAAACACAGGCTTTCTGAGGGAGGCACTGTGGGTTTTTGTAGGATGTATATTCCATAAGATAGTTCCATAAGTAAGCCCTTTCTGTCGTGTGACACGGGAGAACAATTTTAGGTAGAATCCTGAATAACAACAACAAGTTTTGGACAAATTAAACAGGAGATTGTTTGTGCAGCAGCCCTTGGGCCAATCAGCACAGGATAAGATGTGGAAAATGTGCTCTACATTGCAGCTGATAAGCATGGTCCTTCCTGGAGTCTTGACAAAAAGTACCCATGGAGACTTGAAGACTATCCATGGGGTTCTGGATTTGGTGATAAAGAGGATCTGAGGTCTGTTGCACCCCAACTGAATAAGAGCTCTTCTCAAGTTATGAAGGGGTTGGAACCACTCAGAAGTGATTGACACTGAAGCACAGCACTTTCTGGCACCCTGACTGACAGTGCTGGACTGGATGTCCAAGGAAAATTCCCTTCTACACATCACACTGCTGATGCCACATGGAATAAGTGGATCACTGTGACTGCACAGTGAGCTCAGATAGGAAACCCCAATCAATAGGAAACTCTGGGATCTTAGAAATCATCACCAAGTGGCACAAAGGTAAAAATATCTGTACCATTGGAAGAGGAGGAGAAAAAGGATGCCCCCCCCCCCCATGTAATCAGGTACCAGAAAATGAAAAGCGATGCTCTCTTTACTCGTGATTCCTGTCATAGCATAGGGACAAATTGAAGATTGAAAACTGTTATATGGCATCTTACACAGTGAGTTGCAGAAGCTATTGAAGGACAAGGTGGTCAGATTGCAGAGCTGAAAGCTGTCCAGCTGTTACCAGCTACTGCTAAATGAGAGAAATGGGCAGTGTTCTGCCTCTACATTGACTTGTGGATGGTGACAAATGCTCTGTGGGGGTGGCTGGATTATGGAAAAAGACCAATCGGCAGTGCGGAGGGAAACCTATCTGGGCTGCTGAAGTGTGGCAAGACATGGCTGCCTGGCTAGAGAAATCGGCTGTAAAAGTACATCATGTAGATGCACATGTACCCAAGAGCTGGGCTACTGAAGAGCATTACAACAATGAACAGGTGAATCAGGCTGACAAGGTTAAATTGCCTTAGGTAGATTATTTCTGGCTTGGTGGGCAGACCATGACACTTTATGTCATCTGGAAAGGGATGTAACATTACAGATGGGCTCATGACTATGGGGTGAACTTAACCATGGACACAATCTCCCGGTTGTGACCTGTCATCCATGACTATGAAACGTTTATGCACTGCAGTCAAGCAGGGCCAAGTGGGTAAAGCCCCTGTGGTATGAGGGGCAATGATCAAAATATAAATATGGAGAGGCCTGGCAGATTGATTACACCACTCTTCCATGACTCCAGCCAGAGGTTCCCAGGCTAGCTCAGATAATTCTTCTCTCCAGCTCGGTGCCTGGAGGGGCCCTGCCAGGGCTACTGTTTGAGTCCTGGCCCGGATCAGAGCTCTCTGTCTCACTTTGAACACGAGTCCATGGGTCAGGCAAAAGAGCAGGGGGGACTTTTCTTCCATTTTGCAATTCACAGATTTATTCTGCAACGGTAAAGCCAGAAGAAAGGACAAAGGACGGGGGTTTGACTGTCCTTTTAAAGGGTTAACGCCTCGGGGGATTGGAAGTCGGGAAGACCAGTTAGGAAATAGAGCTGGTGGGCATATAACCTTTCTACAAATCCGGTACATACAGGTTAAGATAAGAGGTAACAGACGTGGGAATTCTCTAACTTCCGAGGATTCTGGGATTTCCATCGGCAGGGAACAGCGGGGTGGAGGCGCGGGGGAGAGGGGGTGAAACCGAGCCGACCAAACTGCTTTGGCTGGGACACAGGAAACGCATGGCACGGAGCGGCGCTTGCACTTCGGCGGTGCTTTCTCGTACTTGCAGTCCCTCCGGGAGCAGTGTGGGGCCAGCGGGACCAACGGGAAGCGGCGCCGGGTGGCAGGGGAGCACAGCGTGGTGGGGCAGGGCCGGGTCCGGTGTCCCGCGGCAGCGCGGGGGGAACGCAGTGGGGCCGGGCCTGGCAGAGGCGCAGGGCCGGGATGGACCCAGCGGAAACGACAGGCACAGCCGCGGGGGGTTAGTCGGCCAGCCCGGCGGAAGATTCGGCCGTGGCAGCAGAAGCACTGAAAGGGAAAAGCAAACACAAAACCCTCTAACTTAGCTAGCAAACTGAACCCCCCACTGCAACAATTCCATGGAGAGGTCTCCACAAGAAACAGTTTTCTCATGACTTTTCATTCCCATGATGGCAGGCGCCCGGGAAAAAACTGCCATCATGCTCTCCTCCCATTTTCACACCACTCAGAGGTGTGTTCATGGGCCATGAACTCACGGGGTATTATTTTAAGGATGAGCTATTCAAAGGCAAAGGTTCTCATCATCTGTCTGATCATCTCTGGGAACAGAGATTTTTCTCCTTTTCTCCCAGAGAGCCAAGGGTCTGTATCAACTCTCACTTCTCTCTCTCTGTTCAAGCATTTAATAAGATCAGTTATTCTACCATCTGCTTAGCTTCATCAATGGGCACTTGTGCTCAGATCTTCACTTTGAAATACTTCATTCCTCCCATATGCTCTTTCATAAACTGAAGGAGCTCTTCAGAACATTATTGTCCATCTCCATTGCCATACCAAAATAATATTTCAGCTTATTAAAGCATCTCCTCATTCTTCTTTTATCTGAGGCTCGAGTCTTACTGGCTTTGATGGTTCATGTTGTCTCTTTACATGTTGATCACTCCCACTTTTCTGCTCCTTGTAGAAGAGATTAAATCTATGGGTCTCATCTGGCTAGTGAAAGGGTTAAATCTTGCACAGGTCTTGTGGATGGTTATGTGATTTCTGCCTCGGCAACGGCCAGGGCTGTTTGTGATGGAGGATTTTTTTCAGCAGCCAGGCTAGCACTCGGACGCAGCGCGGTGAGGGCTGATGGCTTCCCCTCCCCCTGCTTGTCAGTTTTGGTGAAACCCAGCAGTGGCAGAATTTCAGCCAAGCCAGTGATCGGCCTGGCCCAGCAGCGCCGCTGTGCAGGGCTCGGTGGGCTTCCCGAGGGGGCTCGGCCCCTTTGGGAAGGGGCTCCCACCGCCCCACAGTCTCCATCCCCCAGCCGGGAGCTGCTGCGCTCCAGCCCTGCCCCTCCCAGGCCGCGGGAGAAGCGGAGGGCCCAGCTGCACCAGGGTTCTGTAACGTTTCAAGGCCGGAAACAAAGAAAGCAAGCAGTTCCCAGGCTTAGGTTTAAAAGGTGGTATTCACAAAAGTGATCTTACTTTTCAGTGGTCTAAATACTTTCAGTTCTGAGAACTGGCTAGCTATTGGCTTGATCTCAAGCAGAGAGGAAATTCCCAGCAGCCTCTCTCAAAGCCTTCACTTCCGTGTTTTCTATTTTTTTTTTTTTTTTTTAATGCCAAACCATCACAGGTAAATTGTTCTTATCTCAGCCAATGATCTTTACCTTTTGTGCCTCCAATTATCCTTTGGGAACACTTGATGGAAGAATACCATTCCTAAACCACAGCAGTTTCTATGCAGCTTTAGTTCAGATAGAAACCATGAGAAATATCATCAGAATGCCCAATTTGCAGCCTAAATTGGGCTGGGAACAATTCAAATGGCTGTCTTTGCCACTTCTGCAGTGTGAGGAAGTTTTCGTGTATTGACAGGAGTTGGATTTGTGGATGAAGAAGTGAATCTGGAGAAACTCTTGTAGTTGATTCTTGTATTAGCAAAACACAGCTCCTTCTGCCATGTGGTGAATGTTGATTATCCAATGTCTTCACTGACAGGAGAGGACTACTTAGTTAATTATGGTTGGTTAATACTGCAGTACCTGCTGCACCAAAGTAGGAGTAATGATAAAGTTACTGGTAACTTACAGTTAACAACAGATAAATAAATGATGGAAAAATCTGATGCAGTTTGGCAGAGTGTCTGTGTGTCTCTAAGGGTCTCTTAAGCATCTCTTTAATTTGAATCACAGCAGCCTGCTGACCTGTACTGAAATATTTTCAGATTAAACTTTTGTTCTAGAGGTGTTATGCTATTATGGGGATACTGTTGACTGTAGAGAGAATATTTTTTTGAACTCTGAACTACTTTTAGTGTCAGAATTCACATGATTTTTATTTTTCCTTTCCTGTAGTTATACAGCACTGTTTGGAATGTTTGCAGCAACATAAACAAGTTTCTTGGTGAGTATAAGCATAGATCCTTTTTTTAATTGTGGCTTTTCTTTAAGCTTTTGAAATTTTGCTTTAAAATTCAGATTTTACTTAAATACTATCCACAGGGCCTCTGTGAGACTTATCTGCATTGAATTCTTGTATTCCTAAAGGCTGCCATTTTTTCCTTCAATAAAAGCTATACAGTCTTATTAAAGCAGGTTTTTATTAATATTGCTTTATTTAGGAAAAACCTGATTTATTTTATGTGACTTAAACCTTTTTCCAAATTCTTTTTGTTTGTTCAGTGCTTAGGTGCTTGTTTTTTATCTTTAGTGTGTTACAGGAAAAGAGAAGGGAAACTAGAACAGCTAAATGGGATATGATCAAATGACTGAAATAATTGTTTTCAGTAATAACTATTTATTTCTTTAATTGCACTTGGTAATTCAAATGGATTTTATTGTAGAAAAATATTTTTTTTGTTCTTTTGAATTGCTTTTATTCGTATGCTTCCATGTTGATCTATCCCAGTCTCAGTGCCAGTTGAAACTAACAGCACAGTTACATGAGATGTTGCTGAGGGGATAAAAATGACAGTGTCCAGGCCCTGTAATCTCAGGGAGAGAGTGAGGGTCTTGTTCAGAGGCTCACTCATGTAACATATTTTCAGTTTTGTCACTAAGTACTTTGGGAAGTCTTGGTTCTGCCTGAGGAGAAGAGCAAATGTAGATTTTTACTGGTATCAGTTCTCTTAATCTACTTCTATAAACTAGAGAAAAAGTAGGAGACTGAAATCAAGTACTCAGGTCTTACGGATTGAGGGAATGTCAGTGGTGAGGCATCATCTGTTCAGCATTCTTGTTAGAGATATTAAGTATCAGTTCAGGATCCAGTTTCTGTGTTGTGTGGTTCAGAGTTCACCTGTGTAGTTGTTAATTGAACCTGGGAAGTTTTTAAAGCAAGTAAGTGCTGCTGAATGTGTAGTTGAGGATGCTACATCATGCAAGTAAGAACTGCGTTGTAGTCCAGTGTCTTGTTTGAAATGTGTCTTTTGGATAAAAGAAGAGGGTGATGCAGTATTCCTTGAAATTTGTTGCAGTGTCAGGTCTTCCTGTCCAGTTTAAATTTTTCATGTTCATGTTCCTATTAAAAAAAATCCAAACCCAAAAACTTGCCTGAAGATCTAAACATTGTGGTTTGAAATACCGGTGTGAAGGACATCATCTGAAACTTACAGTCACATCTGAAAACAGTCACCTACCTGTGAAATGGTACACAAAACCAACATGAGGCAGGAGCAGACATTCTTGGATTAGCAGAAGCTGTTCTTGGATTAACGTGTTTAGCAGGTATAGGGGTCTTATATCTGTTTTTATGTGTAGAGTAAAACACAGTAAGGCATACTTCATTGTTGCGCTGCTGCTGTAGTCAAAACCTGCCAGGCTGAGGATTTTGTTTGCAGGCAATAAAAGTCTATTGTAATCGGATTCCCATGTCAGTGCCAGTACAGTTTAAGTGGTGCTTGTGAGACTTCCACTTAGTCTTCATAAGATGCCGTTAGGATTGTTTAGTATAAATGGTGTCTGTAAATACTGTTTTGCAGTCTGATGTCATACCTTTTCTCATCTGCAGGTGTGTGTTGTTTCAGCACAGCATGGCTGTGGTCATCCACTTGCAAGGTGTTCCGATTGCGGTGGGGACCATGGACTTCTCTGGATTGACCATTCCTGATGGGGGTGTGCATATTGTAGGGGGTGAACTGGGTGAGGCTTTCATCATTTTTGCCACTGATGGAGACATGAGACTGGTGTCATGGGTGTAGATGATAAAAGGTCAAAAGTATTTCAGTGTGAAAAAAACCTGATGTACAAAATGAGAACGGACTTAGTCCTTGGCAGTTCCATCTGTAGATGTGCCAGCAGATTTGGAGCAGTGGTGCTGGAGAGGATGGCAGTCAGTCTTAGTCTTAGGCTTTGTGGAATCAACTGTACCCATGCTTTGTCCTAGAAGGAAACAAAACAAGTTTGTGTTGCTTGTGTAGGAGAGGCAGTGCTGCCTGCAGTACCCCAGGTCAGCAACATCTGTGCTGTATCTCCAGGAAATACAAGACAATCTGGCTAGTTGCTTTTACTGCCTGGTTTTGCCAGTGCTTTTTATTACCTGTCCTACCCTGTAGTGTTGCGGAATCACCACCAAGCTACTGAGTGCCTCCTAGGAACTGGGGCAGAAGCTTCCCATCCAAAATAAAACATAAATTTTCCGTGCAAGATAAGTTATATTTATGGAAACTGTTGAAGTTGACTGTGCTCCTTTGTCAGGTCAGAGAGCTATGGTGTTTTCTTTCATGGTGTTCCTCTTTTTTTTCTTACTGTATCCTTATGGCAGAGGGAGGGAAAGCTCTGGGTTTGGCATGGATGCACAAAAGAATGAAGGGAATAGGCTAAATTTTGGAAGTGAATTGCATTTCTTGTGAGCTGCTTATGAAGCAGCACTGAGAGAGAATTAAGTTGGAAAGTGGGCTGATTTCAAAGAAAGGGTTTTGGTGTGACAGTTAGTAAAATAATGGTTTAATCACTCTGCAGGTATTTGGAAAATAGTTTTTGCCAGAGTAGGTGTGGTTTGGAAAAGGCTGCAGTGGTTTTGCAGTTTTCACAGAGGAAATGATAGAGGCTGTTATTTGTGAAAGTTTGCCATAACTGCTTGGGTTTGCTCTGCCTGATAATATGAAACAGATTTTCAGTTTCCATAGGAGCCTACTTCTGTTGGAACTTGGTGATATGCCAGGTTTGGGGCTCTGCACTGACAGAGCCTAAAACTGGAGAGAGTAAGGTGTACAGGATGAGCACTGTTAGCAGAGCAGAAAGCTTGTTTTAGAAGTCAAAAATTGTTATGCCTGAAGGGATCAGTATTAATGTATTTCCTTTGCATTGCTGTAAGTCTGTCTTTACTGATATGTGTGTCTGAAGAGTTGAAAAGTTAAATTACCTTATGACTTTGATAGAGAAGAAAAGACTCTCCCTTTTAAATAGCAGGTATTCTTTCAGTAATAAAGATTTAGTAGATATATATCTATAATATAGATTTATAGATTTAGTAATACAGAAACATTTTCTTTTGGAAGTAGTGACTTGTCTAAATCCTGAAGTATTTGTTCCTGAAACAGATCTGATCTTAGAGAAGTAAGAAGTTTTGTAGAAAAGCCATAGAGCTCTTGGGGTAGGCCTAGTCTCCGTGTTTTAATCACAGACTTGAATACACCTCAGAGTTACCAGAGCATAAATCCTGTTAGTGTGTTGATTTAGGTACCAAGTTAGTACAAATTGATTTTCTGGTGAAGAAGATTTTAGGAGAGATGTTCTGGCAAAGCGTTCTTATTTCTAAGTTGTAGCTATGAATCAGTCTAAGGTTGTTTGTTGACAAGGGTTATTGCAGTTCGGAGTTCTTAAGCAGTCTTTGCTGGAGAGGACAGAGGCTGAAACGTAAAATCTCAAAGTTGGCAAGCCCCTGTGTAGGGTTCTTGCTTTCTGAGAAACTGAAAGTTATCAGTGTGATCATGGGCATGCTGGTGAAATGTATTTTGGCACTGCCTCTTGGCCTAGTTTGTGCAGAGCCGTGTCACGGTTCTCAGTAAAAGTTGTGTCTCATGGTTTCAGTGTTGCTCTAAGGCTGAGTGTTTCAAGGTAAAATGGTTGAGACCCTCTGCTGAGTAATTTATCATATGTAATGTTCTGCCAAGTATATATCTGCTTGAAAAGACTGTTCCTGAAATGGGCTGCAAATGGAAAAAACAGCCTGCTTTCATGGTCTGAGGGGCAGGACTGCTGGGTCACATTGCAAGGCAGTGGTAAGATGTGAGAGAAACCGAAGCAGCCCAAGTTTTACAACTTGGGAGGGGAGAGAAAGGAAGACTTGGGAGGAGGGGCCAATGATACGAGATTTTTGCTCAAAATTTTTTCTCTCTTTCAATTTTGTGACCTACTGCCTTCTAACAAGCTTGGCGAAGGTGAAGCCAAGCTTAGTGAACTTAGTGAAGTGCAGTATGTGTGTGCTTTGACTAATGTTGATGTTAGCTGACTAGCTGTGTTCAGATTTTCATGGAATCTGCTGCCTTTGTAACTGATTAAATGGCTTTGGCCGTTTTCTTCAGATTTCCTATTAGCTGTGATACTCACATTTTTTTAAATATTTGACTGAAACTATAGTAAGACCTTCCTCACCAAAACGGATGTGTTTATGCAAGCCCTGTTGTGTGTGATCCTGTTACTGAAGTCACGAGATGTGTTTGTTCCTCTCCAGCCTCATGGAGATGAGCTGAGATGAATCCTTTTCATCCAGGTGGCAGCTCTTACTGAGGAGGACCACTGCAGGAAGCTGAAATAATGTACCGAGAGTGCCTCTGGGAGTATGTTGGCTTTGCATGTCCCTCCTTAGTGAAAAGGAAAAAAAAAAGTACTAGGGAAAGAATCACCTTGCAGATGTCATTTCTTCTACAAGTGTTAAGCAAATTGTATGTCTGCTCCTCATTTGGAGGCATGAAATTCCATTGCTAGTGCGTGAAAGGGATATTTTAATGATGTGAATCTGCAAAGAAAATAGTGAATATTTGAGGTGTGGGTGGATAATGCTCTTAAAATATAGCTTCACACTTGCCTTTTTTTATTTTCCCCAATTTCTACATTCTGATGCGACATAAACTGTAAAATCCCAACCATCCTAAGTTTTTCTTAATTTCATTTCTCAAGTAGAAGTTATGAGCTCCCACCCCAATCATTAGAAGACTGGGTTGATTCAGATCCATGCTGTGTGAACTTGATCTGTTTATCAGATACTACTCTAGGAAATTATTTTTTTTTACTTCCTAGGTGGCTAGAATACTTTATCTTTTGCTTTGAATCAAACTTACAGGCAATAGTATTTTTTCCTCCATACCCTTGCAGGCTGCTTTAATAGAGGTGAGGATCAGTCTAAAAGCACTGCTTTAGAGGAAGGCAGCAGATGAGCTTTTAGTAGAGAAGTTTCTTTGCAGTGAGGTGGTTGGGCTGTCTCTGTGGCCAGCCCTTGGCAAATGGCTTGGCTTAAAAAGTGTGATGAAGGAGTAGCTTTTCCTTATTGTAGAAACTTTATCATATTTCCAAAGATCTTTGATTTCTGAACCACAGTTGAAATTAAAGTAGTTCTTCATGATGTTAATCCTTTTGTAGATGCAGGTCAGTTGATACCATTGCTGTTTATGCCTTATGTGAACCAAAACACTGGTGCTTATTTCTGTGTATGTCTCCTTGTTCTTGTAGTGTAAGACTAAAAAGTTTTTTATTTTAACTCGAATCAATTTTGTCCATCTGTAATTGAATCTTCAAGATACAGCTTTACTATAAGGACAGTGATATTCAATAAGACTTATTTGTGCTTTTGGATCTTGTGAACTTGAAGGCTATGAGAATGGATCATTATTTGTGTTATTAAAATTGTGAGAAACAATTGATAAAAAAAATCAGGAAAAATAACTGTTGACCAGGCTTTTTTACTATGTGTACCTTGAGAGAAACTACTAGAGCAAGATTTCTTAAACTTTTATGTTATCTGTTGGAAACAAATATTAATGAAGAATTTTAAAAATTTTCCCATTAAAATGGTGGACGAAAGCAATGCAGATATGCAGTCAGTACAGAGAGTCTTCTAAAATTGGATTAAAAAAACCTACCTATTTCTAATGGCTTTGAAATTTATTGCACTTGTAGTGATGAGGTGACATAGTGTTCTAGAGTGTGTCACTAATATGGTAGCTGTTGAAAGATTGTCATTGTGTCTGTTTCGCCCACTTCCTGTTTACTGGATTCCTTGTTTTCATCAAAAACCTGGAGGGGGGAGAAAAGATGAAATTTACGTCTCATTTGTGAATAAACATTGGGTTGCATGGTTCTTAATTGACCTGGAACTTGGACCAATGGACAGAGGCTGAGCTTCACTCTTTCACGGTCCAGTAGCTGACATATTGAACATGCTTTTTGGAATCGTTCTGCACACTGTCACTTGGGAACCCTTGTTTAAAAGATAATTGCCCCCTAACTTTCTGCAAATCAAAATTACAGCAGTACCTTAACATCTGGCTTCTGGGAATTATAGTGCATAAGCTTATTTTGTGTATGTCTTGATTAGTGATTGATATTTAATTGCATTTTTCAGGGGAATAAAATCAGCAGTGTTGATATTACAAAATGACAAAACATCCTCCGAATAGAAGAGGGATCAACTTTGAGGTGGGAGCCCAGTTGGAAGCCCGTGACAGATTAAAAAACTGGTATATTTTTAAAACCATTCATGTTATATTAATTTTAAGTCTTTAATATCTTAAACATTTTGTATTGGTGCAGTATTTAAAGTTGTAGTCATTGGTTTGTAGGAAAGTAGTTAATTTATTAAAGTTTATATACCAGTGATTGAGATGGGCGATACATGCTAATATGTTGTGCTGGCCCTCCAGAAGTGTGGTGGTGTTGTGTCTGGGAATAGGACTGCTCCTAAATCTACTTGGACTTCAGGCTCTCATTCTCCTGAATTCACCCTTTAAGTTCTGTGCTATACTTAATATTGTAGAGCAGATATTATGGAAGAATAAATTCTTTGCAGTACAGAATATCCTCACTGCTTCCTTTCTCAGTGCGGTTGCGAATTCATAGGTTCTGAAATCTGATTGAATTTGTTAGGCCTGTGCTCATATGAGGGTGGTCAGCTTTAGAATTAAAGAACTGTGTGGGGAAACATGTTCCATGCTAACAAGTCTGGTCCGGTGCCTGTCTTGCAGTCCTCAGCTGTGAGGAAGAATACTTTTCTTCACTAACCACTGCATTAGGAAGAGGACAAAGAGCTTACAAATTATTTGGGCTAACTTTGAACTTTAATTCTGTACATTTCAGGTAGTCAACTCAAAACTTAGCATTTACTAACAGAAACTCCGTGAATGAGAGATAAAATGAAAATTGCCAAAGATTTCTTAAATACAGGAATTAATTATGTTTTGTTAGCTTCTGTAGATAACGTCTCTTTCCAGAAATCAACTGTAGTTGATTTTTATTAAGTAATCTATGTGGGATAGAGATGATTGTACTTAAAGCTCTGGAGCCTGTCAACGGGTGAAGTGTACAAAGTCAGTATTGAAAACCATATTTGGAATGTGTCTAAGGCAACCACTGCCTTAGACACATTCCAGAACATCTTGGTTGCATGCAGAGCATGTTCTCTCCAGATACAAGGGCATTGGAATTGTGAAAATGAGAAAACATAGCTCTTTCTGTAAAGGATGTAAAGTATGACCATTAGAACCTATTCAGATTTTAATTTGGCTTACATGTGTATCCAAAAGTTGTGTAGGTAAGCAGTGATCTGAACCTGCGTGCATTTTTGGTATTCTTGAGTTTTGTTAGTACAAGAAAAAAAATAGGCTTACAAAAATAAGATCTCTGAGCCTGTCTGTAATGTAGGCTTTTTAAAGATGAAGCTTGGTGTAGCTGGAGTAAGGCTGATAACTTGCATCCATGACTGTTACCCTTCTGACATGTTTGCTCAACAACAGTATCTGAGCATAAATAACTCTTGCATGGGAAAACTTTGTGGGGGGGAATTCAACAACCTGCTCTACTTTTCTACTTTTTGCATATCCCTTGGCTTAAATTTAAATTTTGGATATGCTGTTTGTTCCATGTTCTTTGGTTTTTGGAAACACTTGATCTTGAATGACCTGTCCCCACACAAAGTGCTTTGCAGCTCTGGCATTACAACTTGCTTATGAACTCTCTGTTTCTGAAATATTTTGTTTAATTGCTAAGCTCTGAACTCTGGATTGTGTGCATTTGCATTTTCAGGGTTTCTAAACAAAAATTTTTAAGAGCTGGGGGCTTAGCAAAACTAACAGTACTGACATAGCTCACTGGGTGAGGATTTGTAGAGGACAGCAGACTGGTTTTCTTTCTCTGCTGCTTTCACCACTCTGTGGTGTGGTTACAGTCCACTCCTGTGGAGGAACAGGATTTTCTGTTTGCTGACACTTGCTTTTCCCAGTGCTAGACCTTTGGAGGTCCAGACTTTTTTTGTGTGTATATTTGTTGCTGTGTTGGTGCTTGTCACAGTGCAGCTGGTTTGAAGCTCCCCCCAAACTCAGCCAGCCTAGAAATAAACAAGTCCCTGGGTGAACCATGATAGGATGGATTTGAACACATACAAGGGACTTCAGCCAACCCCATTCGATCCTAATTGCAAACATATCACTGCTTGAGGAGCTGGGCAGTGTGAAGACCCAGACCAATCAGCTATCTAAACCCAGGAAATTCAAACCCCCTATTAAAAGAGCTGCCATAATAAACTCTTTGCTGTTTGTCTTATGATCATCAGACTTGAGTCATGATTTCTGTCTTCAACCTAACATAACGTGCAGTGTCCCACTGTGAGGACCAGCCATCCCATGAGCAGAGTGGGGGGAGATAGAGGACAGCATGTGCAGAGTCAAACCAGCGAAAAAAGCTGGAAAAAAAAATCAGAGTGTGCAAGGAGAGCTGCCAAAACAGTGAGAAAGCTGAAAAACCAAAGAGCTAGAACACAGAAGCGGAATGCTGTAAAACCAAAAGGCGAGTAGAACCCTACTACAGCAAAAACAAGCTGCCAAAGATGTCATGAAGAGCCAACCAAAAACAGCATGAAGAGCTGACCAAAAATCCGGATTCACCTCTATAAATATCCCTTCTAAATAGAAAACGGCACTGAAGTAGTGGGTGGATTTGTCATCATGGAGGAGAGCCCAGTCTTTGTGGACTCTCTTTTTTTACTTCAATGGGTGATGAAGTATAAGCAACAGACTCTAAAAGCCATTATGGACATTATAAAACCCTGGAGGCTTGTAAAACAGGCTGTAGAAGCTGCTATGGATGCTGTGAATGTTATAAAGCCCTGGAACTTTGTTTTGAACTTACTTGGGGTGGTTGGAAGCGAAGTGGGATGTAGGGACACCAGTGGAGATGCCACGGATACCGCCTGCAGGGCAGAGTGGGGGGTGAAAAACCGAGAGGGGAGTGGCTGTTATTCACCACAGCTCCCCCACCACCGTCCAAACTGGTGGCGACTGCACGGTGCATGGATTCACCCGTACTGCGACTGCTTGAGCCACACCCACCAGATCCATCCTTGGAATGCCTGGGGCTGCTCATGTCCCAGCTATAAGGGCCACCTTTGAGCTTCATGCCCCGTAAAGCACCACAGAGACAGCCCGCTGAAAAACCCCAAAAAGGCAGACACCATGTGCCTCGGGTGTTGGTCACCAACATGGCAGACGCTACATGGAGCAGAAGTCACTCACTCCAGATGGCACTCACCACATGGTGCAGGAGCTGTGACACAGCATGTGTGCCGCGAAAGCAGCCTGCTCAATCATCTCAAAATGGTGGCGCGCAGGAGAGTGATGCCGTCCCAGCCAAGAGGGGGCTTGGTGGCCACCATCACTCCCGTAGTGGCACCTGAGATTCCATCCAGTGCACCCACCAGATTCTGGAAGCATTGCAGCATGAGAAAACAGAAAATAAACTGGCAGCCCCATCCCTGAAGCCCTTCCAGCACCCCCCATTCCATGCATAGAGCTGCTGGCACACGGAGATGCGGGACGCTGCTTACCGCCCACCTGCAGCAGCGCTGCACCTCCCAGGAAACCTGGAAGAGCACCCGATCACAGAAGCCAAGTGACATTTCCTGAACCCAGAAGCATCAGCGGGAATCCACTGAACCCTAGAGTTGTTCCAGCACTGCACCCTGTGCGCAGCCTGTGGCTCCCCAGAGCTGAAATCCCCAGCAGCAACCCGAGAGCTCCAGAGCCCAACACGACGCTCTGAACCAATCCTGGCTGTGCCGGGAGCTGCCACCGCAGTGGGCGGGATAGCTGTGCGAAGTGCTGGGTGTCCGCCTGGCCACCACCGCCCACCATAACACACTTGCCATGGCAGGTCCCCAGTGTGCAGGGCAATCCAGAAAAACCTATCCATGGAGCATTAAAAAACCTCTTTTGATGAGGTTTTCAAAATCAAAGACAAAAATTTACTGCCATAAGACAAGCACGCATTCTAATGTTGGTTTCTAGGTACCGTCAGCAGCTTCAGTCCTGGTGCTGTGATGAACAATACTAAACTCTTTTCAAATATGCACTGAAGTTTCATTATAATACTGTGTAATATTTAAGGATTTTAGTTTAATTGAATAATTTTCCAGACTGTTTTTACCCTCCAAAGAATAAAAAAAGCATCAAAGTCCAAAAAGAGCATTCTAAGTTCATAAAGGCAAACATAAAGGTACTAATTTGATGTAAAAGGAAAGTGTTTCATTAGCAAAATTTAGTTACAGGGTTTTCTAGCCAAATATTTTCCACCTGTCACTTTGTTTACATTATCTACAAAAGCATTTTCATGCTGTTGACCACTAAAAACTGCCTTTCATACTTCAGTCATGCCAGCTCCTGAGGTCTCAGGAGGTTGAGGTCAGTGGCAGGTTTTTGAGTACAGCAGGTCTGTTGCTGCTGTTGCTCGAATACTAGTTTGCATGTTTCCTTGATTTTGAATCAAAATATAAACATGGCTTTTAATGTTAAGTTTTTGCAACAAAGTATACAGATACTATAATCACAAAAGTAGAATAATTTGAGGTTACAGAGAAGTTAAAAACTATACATGAGAAGGTAGTAACAGAAACTTCTAAATTAACAAAAATAGTTTGCCTTGCAGCCTTGAGGTCATGTCTTAATACCTTTCCTGAAGAAAACATATTATTTAAAGATGCATAATCCCAAAATGTGTTTAAATTAATTAGAATTGTTATCAATTTCATAACTATTAACAGAAGGAAAAGGTTCATCATTTACACTTATGCCATTAAGTGATGTTAAGTATGCTAATAATACAGTATCTGTGTAAGAGTAACTTAATTCTTTCTAGCCTCAAGAAACAACTTCATAAGTGTCCTTAGATAACAAAATTATTCACTTTTGATGTCTCTATTCTGTAATATTACAGATTATCTATATTTATAGAGGCAAACACCCCAACTAATTTTACACTTTGTTTTTAGTATTGTGATTTCACAAAGTGATTCTACAAGTACAAGGGAATGATGTTATTAACATTGTATATACCCATCAAATAATAAGCTAAGATCACAACCAAGTGAAAAAGCTTTCACAGGAGAAATCCAGAAGCTCCAAATACACACCTTGGACCATCTGTGGGACCTGCGGAATGGCAGTTTACTTACAACTTCATTCAAAAAACCTCAAAAGTCAAGTATTCTGGGGACATTGCTGGCACAAGGGCATGTCACTTTTGATCATGTAGCACAATATGACCTGTAAAACCTGGCTGAGACGGGGAGATGTTTCCTTTGGTGGTTTTGAATTGGTTTGTGACAAGGAGATAAATGGTGCTTTCAAAAGAGTAATATATATGTCTGCATGGTTGTATTTATTTACAAATTATTTATATATCATTGGTTATTTAGTTAAGGATAGATAAGAAAGCCAGCTGTTCTATGAGTTATTACTGAAAGATTTCTTTTAAAGATATGGGAAGCCCACCCAATCTGAGTCTCAGCTCTGGCCAAGCTGTGGCTTTGACTGGCAGGAGAGGTGTGCCATTGAGCCCTCCCAGTCTAGGTCTTGGTTTTGGCCGAACTATGGCCTTAACTGGCAGGGGAAGTTATCAAACCCAGGTGTTTTTGTGCTAAAGATGAAAGCAAGTCACTTGGACTAGCTGATTTGGCTTTGCAGAAGCTGAACCCCTTTCCTTTGAGATAAACAAAGAAGCCTCATCCAGAAGAGGCCTTCCAAATCCTCGTGAAAAGGAGTCTCCTCAGCGATGGAAGACCCTGGATGACAGTAAAGAATATAGGCAGTTTAAGTTTCACCTTGTTAATTTCATTCAAAAGTGCGTATTTGTTTCTATTATAGATGCTAAAACAAAGAAAGGGGAAGAAGTATGGTGTATATATACACCCCCTTCAAAATTCTTGGGTGCTCTCATGTTCTCATGGTTTTCTCATGTTTTTCAATAAATTCACAACATAACCAAGCAAGCCAACAGCCTGTTGGAAGCAGAAGATTATCAGTGGTAAGACAATCTTCTTATCGCCCTACTTAAACTCCAAGACTCAAATATTTGGAAGACATCAGTGGTAGAAATACATGTGTTTTTAATTAATATGGGTTTAAGTTGAATTTTTTATTGCTTGTAGTGTTAAGTTGTAAAATTGTAACTTCTAAGTAATAAGCCTGCAGCATGCCATCTTAAAAACTTGTATTTCTGGTAATCCCCTTTAACAGCTCCTAAATGTGAGTGTTAAAACCCCAATGACACGTGAGATACATTACTGGCTGAGGGAAACTAGGCTTGTCGAGTTGAGTGGAGAGTCTAATTCAAACTAGATTCATTTTCTGTGTCATCATGTTGTCTTTGTCATCTTATCTGCAAGGCACCTGCAGAAGATAACAAAGAACACTTTCACATTCTTTAATATTACTGGAACAGTGAATTGTCACAGCGTGGCTGTCCCCAAACTCAGCCACCCAAGAAGTAAACAAGTCCCTGGGCGAACCATGATAGGATGGATTTGAACACATACAAGGGACTTCAGCCAACCCCATTTGATCCTAATTGCAAACATATCACTGCTTGAGGAGCTGGGCAGTGTGAAGACCCAGACCAATCAGCTATCTAAACCCAGGAAATTCAAACCCCCTATTAAAAGGGTGCCATAATAAACTCTTTGCTGTTTGTCTTATGATCATCATACTTGAGTCATGATTTCTGTCTCCAGCCTACAACTGTCCATAATGGGTGCTAAAACATAGTCATAAGTCTCCTGTTCAGTTAAAGTGCTGTCTTTGATTTCTGTTCTCAGCACCAAATACATCAGTCAATTAATGGGCCACCATTGCCAGTACATTGGCAGCGATGCATTGGAAAATATTTCATGTCAGAGTGCCATATACCTCTTGCATACAAATGCACATCCCAATATACAATGGCTTGTGCCCCAAATTGCTAGTGAAGGACTTTGGAGGTGTTTGGATGAGTTGCCAGCTTTCATGAAGAAGAAATGTTGTATGCTAGCAGAGCAGTCAATGTGAAGCCTGCTCATTGTCAGTGCAAAATGAATTCTGTATATTTACTACTCTTCCCAGAGGTTGCTTTGTTGTATTTGGAATCATAGCATAGTGGCAGTGCACTGCAATTCCTGGTGCAGTTGTCTGTCGTGTCCTATACTTGGAACTCCAGGGAGTACAGTGAGTACTTTTGGTGCTTGACTTACGTTGTTAGGGCTTGTGTTGATGCATCAAACCTGTCATGAAAGGTTTGTCTGTTGGCCTCGGGTTGCTATAGGGAGAGAGCCTCTGTGGATGCTAAAAGGTCTCCTGGTGCATAGTGCTGGAGTTCAGAGGATGAAGGAGGGGGGCTGCTGTAGTAGGACAGCCCTGAATGGAGGGATCCCAGAAGGATTGCTGTAGCCATGGACACAGGCACACTGTCTCAACCGAGTTGACTTTCTGAAATCTTTTTCATTGGATCATTTAAACTGATTGAGTGATGGCTAGCTGCATCTCTTACTGAAAAGAGGATGACTGTACTACATGCCTGCAATAGGCAAATGATGTTACCTTTTGTTACCTTGTTAAAATGACACCTCCAAGTTTTTCTGTCTATTGTCTGAGTAAAAATTGAACGGGCTTTTAGTTCTGGTTAGAGCTCTTGAGTAATGCTGAGAGTATGGTGCTGCCCTGTTAAGATTCACATAGTCAGTCCCATGAATTCAGTTCATGCTGTCAGGAATTGGTCTACATAATGAAAAGATGAACCACTATAGCTGTTGTTCTTCACAGTGCTGGTGCTCCTTGGTGCTTCCTTTCCTCTCTGCATTGCTTTGACTGCACTAAGCTTGTCCCTTCCTAGTTCCAAGGGAGTCAGGGTTTATAGCAATTCTGTTTTGGTATGTAGGAAAAGAGAAGAGAAACAGATTAGTCCAGGAATTTCCAGATATTTACCTTTTCCCAGAAGGGGATAGTTTTACATTTGTCTACTATAAACCCATTTTCATACTGTTTCCTGTCCTTTGACAGCTGTAATCTGAAGTTCCCAGTCGTTACTAACCATAGTCTATTCAGTTCTTTGAGGTTTTGATTGTCACTTAGATTCTTAGAAAATCAATGCCAGCAGTTTGGGCATCTTAGAGATTTTCCCTTACTGTTTAGCCAGTTAATATGTTCTTGAAAGGTATGAGCTCATTCATTTCAAATTGAGCTGGAAAACTTGTTTTGCCCTCCCTGTATGTTGCAAGATGTTGTCTCTGATTACACAGTGTTTCAGATAAATATTTAAATCAGTACCATTTGGGATTTTCTTACACAGGATCAGTTAGCTGTCTTGAATACCCATTGAGTGAGCTGAATACTTCCTTTGTGGTTTGGGGGAGGATGTGTTGGGCCAGCCTGGACATATCTCAGTTGTTCTCTGGGGCCTTAGCCAGGCTTCAGCTATTTGCCTTTCACTTTGTGTATCCTCTCATAGTATGTTTTGTTGGTTTTTTTTTCTGAAGAAGTTTGAATTTCTTTTAAGTTACTTCTACCCCTATGTATGTTCACAGGCTATTTGGAGGAAGTGTATGGATAATGCCCTATTATACTTCTGTATAGATCTGTGAGCACTTGTGCCTTCTCATATGGTGTGCTTGCTCAGTTCTATGGAAGATGTGAGAGTAAGGAGCTTAACCTGTGAATGAGAGGTGCACAGGGCTGTTGAGAACCTGCGAACCTTTCTGCTTTGTTTTGTAGCTGCTAGTGCTCTCGTCTGAGAGGAAGGTGGTGTCAAGGAGAGGGGGCTGTCAGAGTTCATGAGTAGGTCTAGCACAGCTTCTAATAGGTTTACTGCTCCAGTCAAGAGCACTGAGTGTATCTTAACTGATGTTTATTGCTTCAAAAAGAGAAGAAGATGTTGAGGCTTTGCAGCATGTTCTCCGACAACTGAGAGCTCTAGCTCAACCATACTTATTCAGGTAGACTGAAATTTGGTCTCATTATCAGGTAAGATCTTGATCATCTTGACTCCCATTAGTGAAGTGGGGTGGGTGCAGATGGCACTGATGTATGATTCTGAGATGACAGTTCTGGTAGGGAAAGTTCCTCTTATTGCTGGATATGAAGCAGGGAGCACTCTTGCATCAAGTTAGTTGGCTCTTATAACTTGTGCTTGTCTCATTTTAGTGGTAGAAAGTAGACTGTACTTCCAGAGGTGGTTATCTGCTTGGACAAGATTATTAACTTGGTACTGAGTCAGCACTTTGTCCTTTTTATCAGCTTCCTTCTTCGTCATTGAAAATCTGGACTAGTTCTAGGTTGTACTGCAGTCCCAATGGCAAGAACACTGTTCTGGCTGCTCTATTGTTGAGAGGATCTGGGATTTCTTACCTGGTTTTGCTGCACTTAGATTGTAAGAAATGAGATGCTGATTTTTGTCATTACCTGAACTTAGCCATAGCCAAAAATAATCAGTGTAGTAGAACTAGCTTGTGACTGTTACTATTGCCCCCTCTTGAACTTGTGAAGGACAGCACTTGAGTTACCTAAAAAAAAAAGTATCTGGACTGTCACAGGAAGGAAGTTTCTTTTTTTTCCAAGAAGTTGTAACCAGTTAGAGACCTCCCTGCCATCTAAGTATCTCCCATTTGCGTTCCTCTCCTCCACAGCCTTTGCTGTATCCATTTTGGTAATACATTGGGATGAACTAATGGCATAGCTTGATGTGTGTGGCAGTGAGTATTAAGCTAAATATTAGTCTATAAGTATTAGTCTGTAGTTGCAGTTTAAGCCTCTAGCATGGCCTGTTTGTAACTCTTTGTGAAGTTATCACTGGACATGTCTCAGATCTGCTGGAGGATTTCAGTTGTAGGTAGATTTGCTTTCCCTTTGTGTAGGGTTGTAGAATGGTAGCCGGGGTGGCATTTGAGTCTTAATTCATACATGTCTTGGCTTTACTGTTAGCATCAGGCTTGATCCTTTCAAGATGCCAATTCTTTCTACCACTTGTTCTACCTTTCAAGTATTAAAGAATACTTGTGGACTTGAGTTTTGTCTTCAGCCCTTTGTTCAAGAATTCACTAAGGCCTTGCCTTTCTTCCAGAATACTGAAAGCACTGACAAATGGAAATTTTCTCTTGACGTTACTATTGTGGAAGGGAAAGCATTGTACTTGGAATGTGACCTTCAGATGGGTTAGTGAAATAGCTGTGATTCTGAAATACTTATTGAAGTTACAAATTACCAATGCAATTAAAAAAAATACAGAGTTTACAAGGCCTTCCTGATCAGAAACATTTGAATTTGACTCATCTCAGATTCCTGTACTTCTAATGTACTAAGAAATTTATATTTACAAATCCCAGGATTTTGCAGATGAAATTTAATTTCTAAGTCTCTAAAATTATGTTTAGTGTGCCTGCTGGGTTTTTGCTGTTACATTGGATAGATGAGTCATGATGAATGGTGATGAGAAGTGAGTGGATTGACCCCCAGGCATTATTCTTGATAAGAGAGAACTGAAGCTATTGATTTTGTAAAATGTGACATTTGTAGACATAGTTAAGGTCTTTCTGACTTCTGAATCTGTAGTTAAATTTCTTTTTCCACCCCAGACTAAGAACTCCTTAGTTGTCTCCTTTTGCTGCAGCCAATGTTTGCGTTTGCTGTTCAGTTTTGGGTTTTCTTATGTGCTTTGCTCCATAATTTGGTAGCATCTTTATTGCTTATACAAGTGGTACATCAAATTAATAAGACTGGAGTAGCTAAACCAAAGTTTATTTGTATAAAGTGTCTGAGACAGCTTACCTTATTCTTATTTAAAATATTTTAATCTACCTTTGACCAGGTATCCAGCACACATTGAAGAAATTGATTATGAGGAGGGGAAGGTACTTATCCATTTCAAGCGCTGGAACCATAGATATGATGAATGGTTTTGTTGGGACAGTCCTTATTTGCGTCCCCTAGAGAAGATACAGTTAAGAAAAGAAGGATTGCATGAGGAAGAAGGTTGTGCAGTAAGTAGAAATTAGAGGACATTTGTGTGTGTTGCAGTTTAATGTGCATTTGTATGAATGATTACCTTTAAAATACTTCATTGTTGCTGTGTTACCCCTGCTGTGTAAATGTTATGATTTCTTCTAAACATTGGAAGGCTAGTAATTGAAATGTTTTAATAAAGTTGTATGTTTTGGTAATTCTCAGATGAAGACACTTTTAACTACTGTTTTGTAGGGATTTCATATCAATGATCAGGTATTGGCATGCTGGTCTGACTGTCGTTTCTATCCCGCCAAAGTTACTTCTGTTAACAAAGATGGTAAGAACTCCTGGTTTTGTCATGCTTGGTAGTCATGTATTTCTAATTGTGCTGGAACCTCGTTGTTTAGGTGGAGAGATATTACAGCAGATGGAGAACATCTGTGGAAAATTGCATTTTCAGTTAGGTGTTTTAGTCTGTCATCAACATTTTTAGCATCTTAGCTAGTTTATGAGATCAAAACTTTCTGCTGGTATATCCAGTCAGTAATTGCTTTAAGTATATATGTGGGAAAAGTTGTTTCTTAAATTTGTTGTTATTGCCTGTAAACTGCAATAAAACCTACTGTCAGAGCTGCAAAACCGCCTGAAAAAATCCAAAGGGGAGGGTTATCTTTGAAGGATTTGTTCTGGTGCTGGGCTTGCTTTAGACTGCTTGTGTTGTAAGATCAAGGAGAAAAGGGTTGTGTAATTATATTTTCAAATATTCCACCAGAAATATTTTGGGGTTTTGTGAGTAAGGTGCATCTGAGGAGCAACTCTTAAGATTAGACATGCACCTTTATTTTGATCAGAATTGTTCTGCATAACTTTGCTGTGTCTCCCTGGCCTGTGATAGGAGCTCTGTGTTGAGGGTTCTAACAACACAGGTAAGGCAGCTTTCATGTAGAGCTAATTTTGCAGCTGGAATATTGGAGCTGTTAGCTGATGCTGTCTTAAATAACTTCTGATCTTTGAACTCTTGTGCTTTGTTTTCATATCTTAGGTACATACACTGTGAAATTTTATGATGGTGTAGTTCAGACAGTCAAAAACATTCATGTCAAAGCTTTTTCCAAAGATCAGGTAAGTATGGTGTTTGTGCAGCTAGTGTATTCTTGAATGAGCAGTTCAATGGCTAGATTTGGTGAATTATAAAACATAAAATTAATGAAAAGCCTTTACTGCTGAAATACAGTATGTCTGAAATGGAGTCCATTAAAATGAAAAGTGGACTTCAGTTCCGCTTCATTAAGGGGAATGAAATGTGAATCTCTGTGGTATGATTTGCAAAGCTCACAGATTCTTTAAGTGCACCTCTTGAACTAAAGAAGTCATCCTGTAGGTAAAACAGATATCTAAAAGTCATTGAAAAATTCAGAATGTACATACTAAAGCTGGTGGTAAGGTTTTGAATCATGGTGTGATTGTTTTGCCTGCCTGAGATTACTTTAAATATACATGTCTTAAAAATGTGGAGTGGACAGAAACTATTCTTTCCCAAAGTAACTGCTAAATGTTAATGAGACTTCTAAGGAAAACAGCTATTAATCTTTTACCTCACAACTTTGAGAAGATCAGGTTTTTTTAAGTATTCTTTGTTTTCCTTCTGTAGTTTAACTCTGTTACCAGCCCTTCACCTGCTCAGTGCAGTGGGTTCAACCTTCAGCATATGATAGAAAGTAGTAGTGAGCCATTAAAAAAAAAAATAAATAAAAACTATCCTGCTGAGGGTGAGAAGGAAGAAGTGCTACTCTGTACTTTGATTTTCATGTACAGGCATGTAGGAAAGACTGACCAAGTTCTGGCCTTGAGTAACTTGGTTAAAACTTCTTAAATACCTGCTTCAGAGTAATTTTCATTACGGGCAGGGTTTTAAATTTGTTCTCTTGTCATGCATTCCTGTGTGGTAACTGCCTGTGGATTTTTTTGTCATGCTCTCTGCCTTTAGCTTTCTGAAACTTTAAGTTTGAGCTAAGAAATTGAACCTGTCCCCCCAGCAAAAGTCTTAAACACAGATTCCACTAATGAATGTCAGTGGTACCATTTAGATTTTTCACTGTTGCGAAGTCCAGTCCTCCAGATTTCTGTATCTGCCAGGCTGGGAGGCTATTTCACATCTGCCATAAAGTGCCCTTAATATCTTTTAAATGGTTTTCATTGCATGTGGTGGAAAGTTGACTAATGCTCACAAGTGAACTATAGCAGAATCTTCATTTCCATTAAAAATGTTTTTATGATATTTAGCATTACATAAATGGAGTCGAACAATCTGAAGAAATATTCTGCATAAGAAAACAAAAATATTTTGTCTCTCCTTTAGCAAGTTTCATGATTCTGCATTGCTTTGGAAAGGTTTTGGAAGGAGATGAAAGGGGTTTTTGGTTTGGTTCTTATTGTTTTCTCCTTTTATCCTTTGTCCAAGAAGATTTCTCTTAGCCCAAGAGAGTCTCCAGTTATGCTAGAACGTTTATTCTGGTCTCTAGCATAAAAAAGCATAAAGTGAGAATTTCCTAGTGAGCTCTATTTATACAACCAGAAGTAAAGTTGTTTTAAAAAAATACTTGAGCCACTGGAGTGCTCAAGATTCAGAAAAAAAGTACAGCAGTAGTGTAGCAGCATGTTGGAAGTGTCTTGATCCTGTTCTTCAGGAGGAGAGAGTGGAGTCATGAAGGCACACATGGCTCATATCTTAGTACTTGTTAAGGAAAAAAAAAGTGGTCCAAACCACACAATTCCTGAAGGGAGCAACATAAGCAGTCATAATTTCTTTAATTACAGTATTAGTCTGTCCCTGTGTAGAGGGTGTAACTGTTTATGTTGAAGAATGATGGTAAAATGCTAGTGACCTGTAACAGTGTGAATCTGCCTTGGCAATGACACACAGCTTTTAAGAGTTCAGTAACACCAAGAGGTAATTCAGACATACTATATTCATTATTCAGTTTCTTGAGTATGTTTTAACGATGGCTTATGAGTGTTCCAGTAGCACATACTTTACATCAGATGGTTTTGTGAGCATCGCAGGCCTTGAAACACAGTTGCCTGAGGGGTTTTTTTGAGGTGGTAAATTTTTGTTTGTTTTTTTAGAGTGGGTTTGGGTTGTTTTTGGTTTTGTTTATTTGGGTTTTCCCCTAATGTTTGAGTTGCCGCTGAAGTTTTTCCTGTAAGGAATTTACAGAATACAAACTTACAGGATGTCTAGTTGTTGGAGTCTGAAACACAGAGTGTGTGCCCTTGTTTCTGATACCTAGCTCTGAGATCCAAAAGAACACTGAATTTCATATAACATGAAATTTATGAGCATGTTTTCGTGTTGATACATGAAAACAACTGTTAAAGTTAGAAAAGCTGAAAGTGTGAGTGTATAGAGAGTTTTCTTCAGTCACTGGGTGAAAAAGGTAAGAGTTTAAAATAGTTTAGAAAGAGGAAGACAAGGTGGAGGATTTAGAATGTTGTTTCTTTTCCTTCTTTTTTCTTCCTGTTCTTCTTCCGGGGGTTTTTAGGTAATAGTAGGTGACTGGATAGTAAATGCTGCAGTGCAGCACACAGGTGATGGGTCATTGGGTCATTAAGAAAAATAATATACGTGTCTATTGTTAATTGAATGAGTATAATGATAAAAGAATGGTGTGGTTCAGGGCCATTTTGTGCTTTCAAAGCTCAAAGTGAGCTGCAAGGCCATTTTTTACCATCAGGGACGAAATGTGCCAGGTTGTGGTAAATAGAACTTGTGCAGAAAGTCTGGAGGGACCTGCCAAGTTTTGTGATAACATCCTAATAAACATGAGAAACAAAATCCTAACAGGCTTTGGAGTTTTTGTCCTGACCCAGAGAACTGAAATAAGTGGGACTCCCCAAGAGGGAATGTCCCCAAGGAGCTCAGCTCAGAGGAGACTGAGAAATCCAGGAGTGAAGAGAAGTGCAGAAGAAGCACAGCAGAATCAAGAGAAAAAAGAACAGGAATTTAAAAAAGTTATATCTGGTAAAAGGGGTGCTTAGACATGTGGAAGATTTCCTTCCTATTTACCTAATAGTAAGTAAACTCAAAGTAAACTGAGCTCTCTGTTTTCATGAAATACACAGCAATTTGATTTCAGACTTCTTAACATTGACTTTTTTTTTAGTCACATCTGTACCTAGTATGGTTGAAATAATATCATAGAGGGTGGAGCAGATTGCATGTTCACCATTTCAGTGCAGTAGTATTATTTCTTAAAGGTATGGTCTGAAAATGCCTTAAAAGGTATCTGTTCATGTAAGCCACATACAGACAGGAATATTGGGGTGAGAAGAGACAAGATGTAGTGCAGTACAAGGAAATAGTGAGTCTTAAGTGGATTCTCAGAATTTCATACAGCTTAAATGACCTGTTCCACCTTCTTTCCCCAAGAAGGTGTTGAGGTATTTAGTCTTTCCTGTCCTCTGATCCTGAGTCAGAGTTGAAGATTCTTGTGCCCTGTAGAACTGTGTCTGGGAAGAAGCATGGTTCATGCTTCAATTAGGCCACAAGAAGAGAGAAGTTAATTGAACTAAAGGCAGTGTTGACACATGACCAAATATTAATCCATGTGCAGAGCTAGAACATTTCTGTTTATCTGGGGCAGCCAGTAGCAAGATCACTGGAAGGGGAAAAAAACATAATCAGCATATGTCATCCTCCTTGCTCCTTTCCAGTGGTGTAATATAAAGCCTGATCACAAAAGGGGATAGAGATGGAGTAGCAGGGAGCTGTTGATACAGGGTGTTCTTCCTGGCCTGGTGTTACCCAATAAAAACTATGGGGAAATAGGCTGGCAGTTGAAAGTTGCCTCAGTAAGCGTGCTGGCTGGGGACTGTTAAGGGTTTTCATGTCCTCTCATGCTTGAATACAAATTGCAGAAAAAAATTCAAGTTTCGTTTTTAAATTTAAATGCTTAAATTCTAACATCATATAATTCCTGATGACTGCTGATTGCAGTTGCTTTACATGACTCTGCCTAGCAATATCAGCAGCAGTGATGAGGGCAGGCAAACTGCATGTCTGTTTTGAATGAGACCCTGCTGTAAAGAAAAAAAGTTTGCACGTGCGAGTGATTGAGCTGTTTCCTGTTTTCTGTGCTCCTGACTCCCACTCCTTCTATAGTGTCCCAAGCAGGTTTTATGTAGTACTGCACAAGCTAGTAGAGACACAATATGTCCTGTTCACACTGCACAGGTCTTTCAGGAGTTCGGGTGCCTCTGAGTTTTAATCTGTGGGTTGCAATAGAGTGTGTACCTTTATCACTTGAAAAATTGGACAAAGATGCAGGTCTGCTAAATACAAAGTGGGAAGGATGGCTTTTAGACTACAATGAGTTGATTTGCCTGTCATTCTTCTTATTCTAGAATATTGTGGGTGATGCTAAGCCTAAGGAAAGAGGTAATGAAATTCCATCATCTCCTGAAAACCAGGAGAAATTTAAAGAGCAGAGGAAAGCAACAGGTAGTGCAAAGAAAGAAGAAGATGAAAAGACATTAAAGACTGAGAAACGAGTTAAACAACCCGATAAAGAGGGAAAATTTATAGTCATCTCGGAAAAAGGCAAGATCTCAGAAAAGAATATATCTAAGAATGGAAAAGAAGATAAAGAGAATATATCAGAGAATGATATGGAATATTCAGTAGATACACAAATTGAGAAAAAGCCTGAAAATGACAAGGTAAAGAGTCCACAGGAAAATGTGAAAGAAACTAAGCGAAAGCGTGGCAGACCACCAATAACACCTTCCACGGGTATGTAGCCAAGCTTAAATGTTTAGGCATGTGCTATAACACTTATAAACTTATCTAAAGGAATAAGAGATACCTTGCTCTTTCACAGCCTAATCTCTAGAATCTCTTAAAAATTTTTTAGTTCATCTTTGTTCAGGACAGCCAAGAACATACTAAAGCTTGGGCCCTTGGTGGTTTGGTCAGAGATTATTAGCTTTAGCAAGTATCCATCATGCCATATAAGCACACCTGTAGTAGGGTTAAATACTACTGTGTGGGTTTTAGAAAGCCAGATGAAGCTGTATTTATGCAAATCCAGTATTTTAGATTGTAAAGCTTGTGTTAAAGTGTTTCACAGCTTTGTATTAAATTGATTTTTCTTCTCTTATCTAAATCTGTAGAGCCAAGTTCTCAGACACTGCAGCCCATAACTTTGGAGTTAAGACGTCGGAAAATACCTAAAGGAGGTGATGTTCCACTGAAGCGTCCCAGGATTGAAAAAAACTTGTGTGAGTAAATATTCATGCCATTGCAGTCCAGTAGCTTCTACTTTATCTTCATGTGCTGTGTGTGGAGGCTGAAGAACTTGAGTGTGTTGATGAGGAAAGAAAATTATATTCTCTGTAGTTGTGTCTTGACCAAGGAGATGAAGATCTAAGGAAAGCTCTTTCCTTTCCTTAATACCACAGTCTTAAACTTCAGTGTGTGTAGGTTATCCAGCTCCGTTACAGCTGTTTGTGTGCCTGAATTGTCTCATCTAACTTCTGATATTTCTTAGATCTGTGGAACAGCTTGTTTAGACAAGCTCCACTGTAATGTGCTCTGCAGTATACTTCTGTGTGCATTTTACTCAGTGAAATCTTTTTTCTCAGTAAGAAACTAGTAGGGTACTGATCTGTATTCATACTTCAAATCTGTTACTAGAAGAAAAAAGTTAAGAGCTTTTGCTGTATTTTTATGCTTATTTGTAACTTACCGTTGTAGCTTTTACAGAGGCCTGATTATCCACGCTTTTTAGCTTTTGCTGTTAGCCTTAATCCTTAAAAAAAAAAACAACTTTCAGGGGAGTCACAGGGAGGGAAGAATTTGAAAGTTTGCTTGTGATCTGTTTGTACTCCTATAACTGCATGTTACAACTGTTCCAGCTCAGGAAAAATTTAAGAACTCTTCAGACAATGCTGAGAGAGACCAGATCAGGAGGCGATCTTCAAGACTGTCATCCAGTATTAGCCGTGAGATTTTAAATACAGATCTTGTCACAACTTCCACGGAAATTCAGACTTGGAAAGATGCAGTATCTAACGAAAATGAATCTGAGAGGGGTAAGTGCCTTCACAGTGTACTCTGGATTTTTTGATGAGGTGGTCATGTAGTTGTTGCAAGCTCTATATTTTCAGTTGCTTAACCTGCAGGCTCCATATCTGACATTAAAACCTGATTGCATCAGCAGTGCAGGGAAAGCTCATGGAAAGTTTCTGTCACACTGCTGCCCTGATTGCTTTTGGCTTTTGATTCCCTTTCTATCAGTAACCTTAGCATTTTCCTTGGGTTGTGGGAGCTTTCCAGCAAAGGAGAGCTCCATAGGCTGTAAAAATATCCAAGGAAATAGTTTAGTTTGGGTTTTTTTGGTTGGTTGGTTTTCTTTCTTAGGGAATGCAGGTTCTGATTGTGAAAATGAGGTAATTTCAGAGTTTTAACGCTTTCAGATTGTAGCAGTAATAGCCCAAGTACTGAACTCAGAGTTCTTGTGGATTAATCCTGTTGTTGAACACTAAAAGCATCAACTGGGATGCTTTTATGCTTAAACAGGGTGGAGATAACACTCCCTTTTCTGCTCTGTTCTTCACTGCCCTTTTCCTTTTGAGAGAGGTCTTGGAGTGGTTTGGGATTTGTCCTGTTCTGGGCTATAAACAGTTAGCTTGTGTTCTAATCAGCTGTAAATTTATATATTTATTTATGTTACCAGTTAATTGTGTTGCAAAAATTTTGTGTGACCAAGAGTAACCAGTCAAGAACATGGGTGGGTATTTTTCTCCATTATAATGTGATGAAGATTCCCCCTCCCCCCACAGTGTTCTGCAGTATGCTTTTGAATACACTTTACTCAGTGGAAATTTTTTTCTCATTCTAGTCCAGTTAGAAATTCCTGTTGAATCTGACCAAAGTTTCGGTGAACAAGGATCACCTGGAAATTCGTGGCATAGCACAGCACTCAGTACAGACACCAGTTTGCAAGAAGAGAAAGCTGAAGACACAGAGTCTTCCTCTGTTCCTGTCAGAACTCAAGAACCTTCTGCTGCTACAGGTTCAGGTTTTTCATATTTAATATTGATGAATTTCTTAAGGCAACCGATACCAGATGTTTTGTACAAGTGTTAAAATTGTGCATTCTTGCAGTTTTAACCTTGGTAAAATTTTTTTTTTCCTTGTGGACTCAGTTTTAATCTTATGCTTTCAAGTTGGACAGGAGTCTTAAAAGTGGAAATTGTAATTTTTAAATGACTGGGTGTACTATTTTCAGCATGAGTGATGAAGTTAACAAATGCTTGTTTTCAGTGTTTGGAATTCTGGATTAAATTGAACTTAACACTGTAAAAGGTTAGGTTCTTTTCTCCTTAATGTGCTGAAAGTATGTGGTAATATTGCTGTTACTGCTGTTTGAGAATCCTGACTGTGCATTTTTATATCCTTATGTTTAGACTTGGAGGCTTTAATGCAAATTTATGAAATAGTTCAAACATTTCAGTGTCTGTCTTAATATATATACTCCATTTTCTCTTAGCTAGGGAGTGTTCTTACCTTGCCTTTTCAAATTAAAATTTCCTATGCAGATAGTGGACTGCATAGTGCAGTCCTGTGATTATTTCTCATAACTTTAATCTTTGAATCTACAGCTAACTGGGGAAACTTGATGTACCTATTTCCTAGTTTATGTTTTATCAAACAAGTTTAATTTTAAGTGTAACAGAACATTTGGAGAGATTTACAGTTGCTCAGCACTGCTGGATTAATCTGTGTGTGTTGTTTGTTGGTTATTTTAAATTTCCCTCTTGTTTTCCCTCTTGTATCTTCTTTCACTCACTCTGGCGTAACTGTTCAAGTGACATGTCCTCTCTTTCCATTAATGGGTATCCTCAGGGCAGGGATACCTGTTTCTCCCATGACCTCTTTCCTTCACTCAGGTTGAATGTGTATATGGTCTTCTACTGTTTAAAATTTTTTTAAAAATTTGAGATCTTCTGATGCTGATCTCCTTCAGCTGTTGCTGAGCATTTGTAATTTGGGTTTAAACTCAGGAGAATTCCAACTGAATGTGTAACGTTTGTGTGTGTAGTCATTCACACTAATGGAATGTGTGGGATGTGACCTGGGCTTGCCTCATTACGTACAAGCAGCAAAGCTGCGGGAACAGGGCTTGGTTAACACCTACCCAGAGGCTGATAGAGTATGCACTCTTGTTCCAGGCTCTTCTGTCAGGTCTTGAACAAGCTAGATTAAAGATAATTTGGGAATATTCACTCACATTGAATTATGACCTGAAGTACAACACTGGTGGTACATAAAAATCCACACTTCTGAGCAAAGATTTTATTGTATTTAATTGAAAGTTGTTTCAGTTAACACTAAAAATCAGACATGCACCTCAGTGGACATCCAGATGTAACAAGCAGGTGTTTTTATTTTAGAGTACTCTTACGGATTGGGGATAAAAGCTATGCAGGGTCTTTGACTAAGTACTGTCACCTGAAATCTAACTACAAAAATCTACATTTCCATACTTAACCAACATTAAAAATGTTACTAACAAGCAGTTTTAGATGAAGGTTTTAAAATTCATAAATTCTATCACAGATAAATTCTTTGTAGTTGAAAGTGGAACTGTGTTTCCCTCTTGATGCTCTGTTTTGGTTGTGGGATTGTACCAGTACACCCCAGTGCTGATGAGCTGCCTGATGGGGGAACAGCAGGGCTTGGTCTTTTACTTGGTAGTGGTGTGTGTTTGTAGCAGCAGGACAGCAACAAGCACCTCATGGTAGGATCTGAAAATCACCAGTGGCTTCTGCTCTTGTGGAGGGGTAGATAAGTTGCAGAGCCCAGGCATGCTGTCCTGAAAATAGCTGGTGCTGGAGACTGGGAGTTGAATTAACTCATTTATGGTTGATTATCAAGGGGAAAGATATACTTCAGGTAGAATAACTACGTGTCAGACAGTTATATTCATTAAGTTCTCAGTCTGCCATGTGTTTTAAAGAGACTGGGGGCTTGGGAAGGGGCAAAGTACATTGCTGGAAAGTAGGTGGTGTATGTGGGAGAAGAGGGTGTCTGTTGCATATGAGATTCCTACAAAGTACAGCATGGAAATTAGTTGTTGGTAAATTTTCATGTGTAGAACAAAGGCTATATTGTAACCCAGTATTACCATTATTATTTGTAGACTTTAGTTCTAGTCATTTAGTGGGAATTAATTCTCTTCATGCATGAAAATACTCTAAAACCTATCTTTTCCTCAGTGTGATGTTAGTGTCATTTTGGCATTGTTGAGTAATGCATTCTGGTAGTACCAATTTTACCTTGCATGATGTATGGGAAGAACATTGTTTTTATAGCATTTGAATATCAGCAATTTTTAAGGACGTGAGCACTCCTTTTAAAGGGTGTTTATCTAGTCTGGTTGATAGATGATTCAAGGTTCACAGTGGTTGCAGACATCTGTAACAGCAAACACAGTCTGGAGTCTTCCTGTGACTGAGATGTTTTAAAATGTAATATGTAATGAAAGGGCAATATAGTATTGCTTGTCAAAACTGAAGTTCCTTTTTAAAATGTTTCAACAAAATTCTGAATGTACTGAAAGACTGAAATAGTGTTCTGCTGGCTTTTGACACCTCTAAGGACAAGGCACCAGAAGTGGTAATCAGAATTTAGCTGAATCACAGAATCACTAGGTTGGAAGAGACCTTCAAGATCATAGAGTCTAACCCATGCCCTAATACCTCAACTAAACCATGGCACTGAGTACCATATCCGGTCTTTTTGTAAACACATCCAGGGATGGTGACTTGTGGACCTGATTTTTCTGAGTCTGAGAGAGTTACAGTCTGTCAGTGGCTGATCTGTTCCCAAGGGAAAGTCTCTTGAGAGCATCTCTCACTCAAGGACTATTATTGTAAATAATCTCAAATCATTTTCTCAAAACAGTTCTGTACAGCTGTGGTTAGTGTGTTTTCTCTTGTCCCACCAATGGGACAGGGACGTGGTGTTCCCTTTACCAGTCATGTTAAACCTGTAGTGTAATACCATAGAAAAAGCTGAAAAGTTTGTATAATAAAACTTTCCCTGAACATGTCGTTCTGGTGTGTGCCGCTGCATAGAATCCACACTTGTACTTCATGTGCAACAGTGACTCTGCCACCTCCCCAGGCAGACCATTCCAGTATTTTTCCATGAAGAACTTTTTCCTAATGTCCAGTCTAAATTTCCCTTGGCACAGCTTAAGGCTGTGTCCTCTCTTTCTGTCAGTGCTGCCTGGTGAAAGAGACCGACCCCCACCTGACTACAAGCACCTTTCAGGGAGTTGTAGAGAGTGATAAGGTCACCTCTGAGTCTTGTTTTCTCCAGGCTAAACAACCCCAGCTCCCTCAGCTTCATAGGGCTTGTGTTCTAAGCCCCTCACCAGCCTCATTGCCTCTTCTGGATGCACTCAAGCATCTCAATGTTCTTCCTAAACTGAGGGGCCCAGAACTGGACACAGAACTCCAGGTGTGGCCTCACCAGTGCCGAGTACAGGGGAAGAATGACCCTGCTCCTGCTGGCCACACTATTCCTAATACAGAAATCAAGTTGTCTTTCCAAAAAATATGTGAGAGTCTGTTGGTAATTTTTTGCAGACAGTTAAAGCTCTGCATATATCTGAAAACAGAAGCATTCCATAGCTGTTCATGTGAGTTTAGTCTTAAAAATTCTTTTTACTTTAAAGGTGGGCTGCCTTTGCTTTGCCCAGATCTGCTATCATGTTTGTTGTATTTGCTAGCACTCTTGAAATAACTTATTTATTTGCATCAGGGATTCTGTTTGCCTTATAAGTTACACCTGCTTTTCTAGTTTCGTTCACGTAGCTTTAGGTTTCAGTTAAGGAGAAGCATAAGACCTTTTCATCAGTTTGAGAGAGCTGCTATTTCTACTGCAGCTCACCTCAACAGGCTTTAATCCCTTCAAGGTAGCGTGAAAGTTGTATTTTTGAGTCTAACAAGATATGGTAGGTAAATAAGTCCATCCTGCCTTGCTCACTAAAAGCTCCCTACGGTGAGGCACCACAATGTGGTCACAGTGTTTCAGTTACAGGTCAAAGTACAGGTAAAGCCTTTATATCCTCCTTATCTGGCCCCTCTAGAGGTACCTTGAGGTGTGAGTGGTGCACTGCAAGGCTTACATGCTTTACTGCCCAGTACAGGCTGCTTTTATTGGTATCAATTTATTTCCAGCACAGGGGGAAACTGGTGAGTGGAGGGCCACAGGAAATACTATCTTGAGTAACTCTTGCAATGCCAAGTAATGTTACAGCTCAAAACCCCACAAGTTTATAAATATGTAATGATCAGTGATTCCTGATGCTCTTACATATTTCTTATACCAGGCATCTCCTTCTGTGGATTCTGGATGCACTGGAAGTTCTTGGATGCTGTCCTTACCTAAATTAGCTTGAGAAGAGCAATTAAGCAAGATGGTTTTTGTTTCACAACTGAGATACTGAAAGAGAGGGGGTTTTTGAAAATAAAGGAAGAAAGGTAATTTCAGAGTTGGAATGATGAAACACTTGTTGAGCTCAAGAAAAACAACACAAGATTTCAGGAGAGATAAGTTGAATGAATAAGTAATTAGTGAGGACACTGGCCCAGAGTTTCAATGTGTTTAATTTAACAGTACATGAATGAAGAAATAATTTGATCTTCACTTAATGTTTCTTTGGAGACCAGGAAATAGAGTGATGGTCTCCTCATTTTAGCAAGCAATTGTGCGTGGAGGTCTAATGGCTCAAAACTGCAGTAACACCAGTTTTAAGTGGGGGAAAGTGAGAAGAGTTCTATGCACTGCTGGCTTCTTGGATTGTTTACCAGGATGTTGCAGGAGATGCCACAGGATGGCAGACCTTCAGTCAAGGTACCATGCTGCTGCCAAATATTCCTGTCCCAGCAGGAGTCATATCAAAGGGAGAATTGGTGATGGGGTAAAAACACCTCTGGTGGACTTGGAAGCTTTACACTATGCATTTTACAGTGAACTTAGCTGCTGAACGTGGTCATAGCTTGACCCTTGCATAATTCAGCCCAATGAGAAGTGGGAAGGGTTTCTGACTGGAACACTGGGGGAGTGTTTTTCTCTGTAGTGAAACTTAAAGGACACACTGATGTTTGACCATGAGTGTCTGTGCTTAATGTTGTATGGCTGACTGAAAAGCAGATGAGGAGTTTGAATTTTGATTATAATTATGGGAGAAATAGCAGGTGTCAATTTACCGTTCATTTTCCTCTGTACTCACAGAAAATACCCACCAAGCTCCTCTGTAAAGGCAAGTGCCTGAAAATCTGAAGACAATACCTCAAACCTGTTCCTCTAGAAACCAATTTTAGTGGTGTATGTTGTGAGCAAAACAACTGTGTGTAAGGATGGTAGCTGCCCCTTTAGGTGTTGGTGTAGGAGGTCATTTTCAGAGTGCTGGGGACATGGGCTCTGCAGAGGCTCCCAGTGGCAGAGTTGGTTGTCAGTTTCCTACTGTGCCTGGGTGACAGGGAGTTCTCTTGTGCTACTTGTAAAGAAGGAAAATGTAGTCATGGGAATGATTGAAGCTTTGTTTCAAATTTTGTGGGATCGTGTGTATTTTTATTACTCTGATTACATTCCTTTTGTGCATTGCAGTAAGTTTTTTGTCTGCTTCCTTTCCCTTTGCCCCATGTCTTTGTTATCCCTATTTCTAACTTCAGTTAATGCAATCCTTTCCTTTTCTAACTTGCAGCTGATCAGTTAGAAGCCATTCCCTATATCTTCTCCAGAATATGTCCAGCTTAGTGGAGAGGAAGTGCTCTGAGCTTGTATGCAGGGCCTCATTCTGACAGTTGCAGATGATGTAATACTTCAACTTGTTATCTTTGTAATGTTTTTTTGTTAAGTCTTTGGACCCCATTACTCCCTTCTGCTGCAGTTATTTTCCAGCTTCATGTTGGGTATTAAATGGTAACAAGTTCTGAGCATCTGTAGTCCCAAATGCTGGTTTTTCCTTTACAGTCAAGAGAACCTTTTTGTGTTTGCTTTCACTAAACCTGCAGGCCATTGCACTGAGCCTTCATTTTTTCATTCTTCCTGACTGCAGCTTTTGATGGTCTGCAGTGTATTTTGATTTTGGAATTGGCAAACTTCATCATTGCTCAAGTGTCAGTCTGGCTTTGCTGTAGTCTTACTGATGGTCATGTCAGCATGTTCTTAATGTGGCTATGACAGTGTCTTCCTCCTGGTCATTACCACTGTGAAACACCTAAAACTAGTGTCTTTCTTTGTACTATTTCCTTCTCCAATTTCACTGCACATTCTGCCTTTTAATCAGATTCACGTTGCATATGATTTAATCTTTCCCTATGCGTCAGGGTACAATTACTTGTGTTTTCTCCATGTTAAAGATCAGATATAGCTGTCTAGGATGCTTCTCTGCACTGTCACAACCTTTTAAGTCTGCTGCTCAGTAACACCAGTTTTGTTACTGCATGCTAAAAACTTGGAAACAAGCTGTATTGTGTTTTTACTTCAGGATTGTGTTGACACTGCCTTTAACACTCCTGTTCAAAGCCTTACTGCACTTACAGAAAATCTTACTCTTCTTGCTCATAATGTTTCTGGATACTTTTGTCCCTTGTTTACAGCTCTTCCTAGTACAATGTCTTAATTTTCATTCATGTGCTGCTTCCCTTCAGTTTTAGTCACTGTTGCTAGGTTTGGGTCTTGCAGATAAACATTCCTGTCTTAATCCTGAAAGTTGAAAACTATTGTAAATATGGAAATAACACTTCAGTACTGGCAAAGCAAATTGAGAAATTGTATTTGGAAGCTGTTTTTTTGAAATGATGCCTCTTTTCCATTGTCTCCTAGCTGGAGAGGGATTTTTTGATGCTGTGTATTAGTGGTGAATAATTGCCTAGATCTATTTAGATCTGTTTCCTCATTTTTACCTCTCGTGTTGTATTTAATACAGATACTGGTGACAGTAATCTGATTTAGTTCAAAATGTTCCTTTGGTATGTTTCTTTAGTTCAAAATCATGAACTAAAAGTTTCTGACATTTATGATAGATACAACCCTAGGTTGCACAGTAGTGCTCTGTAGAGTAGGTGCCATAAAATGTTCTTACATTTGAATCTTTAGACTTCCCTTCCTTTTCTGAGAAACTAAGTAAGTATAGTTCATAGGGAACATTCTGTAACAGATGCAGGCAATTTTGTTTTTCATTGCTCCTTAAAAATTGAAATGTTCGGGCATACTGCTTCTGTTGTCGTTGGAAGTAACCAGGCTTTGGTGGTGGGACTGTGCACCCAGAAAGCAGGTAGCAAAATAAGTGTAAGCAGAGAAGCAGAACTGTTTTCTTGCTTTCACCAAAGGTATGAATAGTTGTGAACAAATAATCTTTAGTGTTTGGATTTAGGCATACAATCTCTGTGTGATTCAGTCTTTTATCTTCAGGAGCGCTATACAGTGATATCAGCTGTTGGGCAAGGACTCAGGGAAGCAAAATATTGTAACTTACTCATTAAAACAGTGGCATCATGACAGCCAGTTTCTATGAGCAGTGTAGGGTAGTTTTCCCTTTAAAGTTACTGATCTTCAAGGCAGATACGGCATTAACATTTTATTTTTAGCATTTCATAGCTAATATGTGTGAATGCATGTTTACTTAATTTCTTTTTGCTGTTTAAGTTTAGGAAACCATTTGGTAAATATAGCATATGCATGGGGCAACTTATCTGTTTTGTTCTTACAGTAACAAAACCTTGTAGGAGAACAGATTTTCTTGCATCAAAAAAAGCTGCAACTGTTGACCAAGATCACAAGTTTAGATGCAAGTTCTTGGACTGTTCAAAATCCTTCCGCAAAGCCAAGTTATTGCATTATCACATGAAATACTTTCATGGAGTGGAGAAGGCTGCAGAATCACAGCAGAACCCTGTAAAAAGAAATATTCAAACCAGAGCTTCTTTGGCTTCTGAAAAAGCTAATCAAGAAAGGTCAAAAAGAGGACGGACCACAGCTGGTTCACTGTGTAAGTATGGTGCTGATCTCTATCATTTTTTTAAACAGCAACAGGCAGGACAGGCAGAAAATACCAGAAATCCATTTTCTTTTGGGCTGAAGGACTCTCTTTTAGGGCTGTGTCTTAGCATGTTTCTATATGGAGAAGCATAATATATGTGTACATCATATTGTAGAAGGGTATGAAGATGTTCCTTCTTGCAGAATTCAAGATCATGTTCTGGTAAAGATCCCACTATGCAGCTTCTCTGATTTTTCTGTAGAAGCTCACTTGCATATGAAACCTCTGTTCCTTTTTAAAAACCACAGTTCCCTGAACTTCTGACTTGATGTTTATTTTTCTCCTGGCTTACAAATAGTATTGATTGGAGATTTCTGTCGTTTTCTGTATTAGGGAACAGTTTGGATACCTCCAGTTCTCACCTATTTCTTCCTTGTCCTTAGGTTTTGACTTTACTTATCTGTACTTTACTGCCTTCAAGCACATACCTGGCTGGAAATTCAGTACCATTTTCAGCAGTATTTACTGTTCTGTGGGATGAGAAATCCTAGTATTTAACAAGTTCAGTTGTTTCACCTATGCTTGGAAAAAGATCTTTGCACAACAGATAATCAGTGGAAAGGGATAAAAACTTAGCCAGAAAAAAAAAAAAAAGTAAGTTTTAACTGCTTTGCAGTCTGGAAAATCACATTCACTTCTGTTTCACCGTCACTCTCTGAAGCACTCTCTGCCTGCCATGATACCAGAGTGGCAGTCTAGGTCTAGTGTGAACTGTAGTGGTTATTGATAACCTGTCCAGACTTGGCTCTTGTGGACTGATGTCTCTGTACTGCAAGTCTGTAAAACTAGTCATGTCTTCTGTCTTTTCACTGAGCCTTTTTTATAAAATACATCATTCTCCTTGCTGAATTCCCTGATGTCTTTTGTCTTTGCAGTTGATTTTTCATTAATACTTTAAGAATTCCAAAGTCTTGCAAGTTGATCACAGAGCTCCAGCTCGCTACAGGAGGATATATCTTGCCTTACTTTGTTTCATGACTGCATTTCCTAGAGTCCGGAAAATGACTTTTCATTTGAGGTGCTACTGCTTGTTCCTAACAAGATGTGTGTGATTTTACATACTGTAACTACATGTAAACCCCAAATACTTCTGTATCTTTAAAAAATGCAAAGGCATAAGCTTGGATTAGGTAGGGAAGGAATTGTCTTTAAATACATTAGGTAGGAGGTTGTAATGATTTGTATGTATTGTACTCTTCGTGCAGCTTAATTGAGCCCAGGTATTGCCTGGAGGAACATAGCTGAGATAAGCACAGTGTGAAGACTGGCTGCTGACAGCTGCAAAGTGATCAAAACAGGCTTTGTACATGTCATGGGCTTTTCAATAACCGACTTCTGTTTGGCTCTTCAAACTGTGTAATTATTTTTATTTGAGAAGTTGTTTTGTTGTGATTGTCTTCAATGCCCTGACTAGTGACTCAAGATCTTGACCCTTCAATTTATCCATTCCTCCAAGTGCATACAGTCAGATGCACCATCATCACTGTCAGGTAATTCCTTGTGGACCTGAGATATAACTGTATTTGCTTATTTTAAACCCCCACTCTTCTAATTCCCCATTTGTGGATGGATACTTTTCACCTGGATCATTTCCACGATGTGATTCATAGCAGCTCTCTGCACAGAGAACCTGGGGTGTGCTCACAGCTGCTGAACATTGCATCAAGGTGGAAGGGGGTTGTAAAATTCTCAAGTAACCTTCACAGTTGAAGCCTGCTGTTGTGGAGCTATCCTACATTTTTTTCTTGATGAGGAAAAGCAATGTCATTATATATTTGTTAATTGTCTGATACTAAGTGCCATTGTTTTCTAGGTCAGTGTGTTCTTAATTTCCCTGATTTTTGTTTGGTGATGCTATACAGTCAAAAGCAGAGTTAATGAGGTTCCTGAGCTCTTACTGTATTATTTGAAGTTCTGTTCTTCTGTCTTAATGGCATGGATAGAAAGCTGGTCTTCTAGGTAAGACTTTCTGTCTACTGAACACTTGCTCCACCTTTTCAAATGGCTTTTCGGGAGGTGCTGCTTAGAGTGAAAGCTTTTGAATCCGTAATTCAGTCTGATATGTAGTGGGTATACTTTCCACTTTTACAATCCTATTGTGAGCAAAAATTCTCCTGTTCGAAAAGAATATATTTAAATAATTTTACCTTTTTGGTACAAATGTCCTTTTCTGGTACTTCACTATATTAGGTAGATTTTAGTGCTTAAGAAAAGGTGGCAATTTCTAAAAGATAAAACTTTAAAACTTTAGGAATCATGATTTTTGTTATTCCATAAACTTGAAGATGCACTTCCTTTAAAAGCTTTGTCACACTTACCTCACAAGTTCTATTTCAGACTTCCAGGACTCCTTACTCTTTCTGCTACACATAAAATAAATGGTGGGGGTTGTCTGGTGCTGGATTTAAAGTGAGAATACTTACTGCTTCTAAAGTTGTAGGAAAATGTGCAATATTCAGAGCAGTAGCAAAACATTTTCTTTGCAGTGCCTAAAATTAAAATTTTAACACATAGGAAAGAAAACGGATGTAAGTGGTCTTCAGTGACCATGTTGTGGGATTTGGGAAAGAACAATTTAAATATAGTTGCTTTGCACTGAAGTGGAGGCTCTGAGATTACGATTTCTTGTATGTAAATTGTGCTACTTGACATTGTAATCAAAGCTTGAGTGAGCTGGAAAGGTTAATGTGGGACTGATTCAAGCTGTCTCCTCCTTTTTCCAAAGAAGGATCTCGCCTTTGCAGTGGCAAATTTGATAGATAGCTCTCTAAATTTTGTAGTTGCTCTAAACAGAGAGGACTGAACTGCCATTGCCTGCAGCTTGTATTTTACATATGCCTTACAGAATATGCCTAAACAGAATGACTAGGGCTTCATGGCTACTGGATGTGTTCAGGCAATACCTTTCTTAAATTTATCAGGAAGTAGTATGAGATCATTATGATGAAGCAGCTCTTCATGATGCTGCCTGTTACCTCCTTGAGTTGCTGCTGCATTGGTCTTCAGGACAGAATTGTTCTTATATGCAAGAAGGCAGTAAATATTGTGTCCCCCTGGGCTATAGGAGACACAGGCATACCTGCCCTCAGCTCTCAGGTTGCATTACACCTCAGCAGGTGCAGTGCAGGACACCTGCAGGCTTCTGTTAGGAGGATCACGACCTACACAAATGTATGTGGATGCATAAGCCCTAGAAGAGGCTTTTTGAAAATCTGGGCTGCAGATGATTTCAGTGTTGGTCTTAGTTGAAAGAGTTGCTTAGATTTTGTGCTAGTTCAAATAGACACGCTCTATCAGAATTATTGCTTGGAAATTAAATGTGGTACGGCATCTGTGAAAATGTATGTCAGTTAGTGACTTATTGATTGCTGTAATGAAAAATGGAGTAGAACTGGATTCTGTGTCCATATGCATTAACCTTTAGACAGGCTTTTTTCTTTGTGGTCCCTTCTCTTTTGCTACAGAACCCCTTAGTTTACTGTTGAAGTACATCATCCCCTACTGTGACTTGTGCTCTGCAAACACTGTAAACAATTGTCTCTGAAGGTACCAGTTTTCTCTTTCAAATATGTCTGTCTGTCCATGTTATTTCATATAAAGTGCCTGCAAAAGGTTATTCTTAATAAAGATTGTTGTTTCCTGACCTATAGAAATTGTTTTTTCCTGACCTAGACCACTCCAAGGGCATGAAATACAGAATAGCTTTATTTCTTTCTTTGTACCTGTAAGTACAACAATTTTGACATCTTGACTTGGAGTTTTTCTGGATTGATGGCTTTCATCTTTGTACTAAAATCTATTCATTTGGAGCTTTGCTAACATGTAGTTTGTACCTTTGTGGTGAACATATTTTCTGAAATCTGAAAGTCAGGACTTGAGTGCTTGCACAGCTGATGTGCCCCCACGTCATACCCTGGGAAAATTCTGTACTTGCTGGATGCTGAAGATTTCTCAGGAGACACAAAGCTTGTGAACAAGTAGGGAAGTAGATAGTGTGCATGCACGGAAGCACCATATGAGGTGATCTGTGTGTTCTTAATGCTCCTCATAACTGCTTAGTACTGCTATCAGCACAGTTGTACTGACAGCGACCTCATGAGTTGATACCCATTGATTCCTAGGACATAGTTTAGCTCTTCTCAGGAATTTTGGTCAAATAACCTCTGTTTTAGAAAATTCTGCCTACTCAAATTAATTACAGTATGTTCTGTTAGTGTACGACCAATTTTATGCATGAATTCTTTACTTGAATGCCTGTAAACAAAATAGATATTTTGTCCTTACATGTGTTATGGATGAGAGCTGAACTGAGGGGGGCAGGGAGTGGTGGGGGGTGGCAAACTTGTTTTGACACCTTAAAACATGGTTGTCACTAACAGCTGTCCACAGGCGCACCTTTGGCCTGTTGTGTAGTGGTTGTCAGGTTAATCCTTGGGGAAATTCTCCTGTTTTCTCTTGATTCTGGCTGGCCAATGCTTCTGCTAGACAGTGGGATATGCATGGTGATCTACAAATGTGAGGTTTTTCCTTGCAGCAGGGGAACATCTGCATAATCACTCTCTGTGTTTGCAGAATCACCAGTTGTATTCAGCTTATCATGACAATACTGCATTTGGTTTCTGGGGGGCAGCTGTAAGTCCAGATGAAACATGGCTTTTCAGTTCTGGAAAATACCACTGGAAGTTCTCAGCGAATGATCTCACAGCTGTGGATGCTAACTTTGTCTGATTCATGTACTTGGGAATGCAATCTCTGCTTCCTCTGAATGCTGAGTTATCTTCTTGCCTGGGGTCCTGCATCAGGGTTCCAGGGCACAGAAAGCTACTGCTTTGTCTGTCACTGAACCTCAATGTGCTTAGTAGTAAGTTCTCTAAAGCTTATTTCGTGTGTTTTCTGCATGGTTGAGGTAATTTCATATCTCAGGTCTGTATGTCTTAGTTTCTAAGATCCTTCACAACTTCTGGGTCAGCTCTTCATATGACAGAGGATATTTCTTCCAGGCTTAGGAGAGAGAGGCCTGAAAGAACTCCCTGGATGAAGGCTGGAGGCAGTTAATCAGCAATCCTGTTCATCTCCATCACAATCATCTTGTGAACATACACCTCCTGTTCCTGTTAGTAGTCCGCAGTGTCATCTGAGCTGGAAATTAATCTGCTCTGATGTTTAATCACAGCATTGCTGTTCAAGGACAATCAAAGTGTCATTGTCCAGGGTGTCAGGAAGTTTTTCGTGCCTTTTATGGTTTTCCCAAGGGGGAACACAGATACATGTGTCTTCATGGGGCCTGCACAAGCAGCTTTAAGAAAAACAGAGATTCCCTTTGTAGTCCTCACAGGAATCTCTATGAGCATGGTCCTGCTGTTGCTGCAGCCTCACAACCCAGTCATCCTGTGACTGGGTGGAAGCAGAGGAGTAGGAAACCTTCTGGAGGGTTCAGGTTCACTTGGGGAGACCACAGGATGGAAGCAGGTTGTACTTCTGCAGAAAAACCAAATGTGAGAAATGTGTAAGTTCTAAAGCCACGTGCCTAAATATAAAGTCTTAGTTGTGGTTACTATGAATAATTGTTTCTTGTTCTTTAGGGATCTATTTTATTAACTGACCTGTCTGAGTTATACTTCAAAATGAAGAAAGACACCTTAGTGTGGAAAGCTTGTACATTGTCATCTCCATGGCATCAGTTTTAATGTTTGCTGCCCCAAAAGTTTAGGCTGAATTTCCAGGTTTTTGATCTCATCTTCTCAAATTTAATTGCAACTTCTAAAATTTATTTCAGAGTGCTCAGAGATCTTGTAGACCCTCTAAACTTTTCTGTCAATGTAACAAAGTTGTTTCAAAATCTAATGTGTTTGTGTCAGTTACTGGGGAAAAAAAAAAATGCATCCAATATATGATAGAGTACCTTGGCCCCTCCCCCAGGACAGTGTAATGGTTAGCTGAGAAATCTTACAGAAATATATTAATCTGTGTGTTGCAAAAGACTGGATGTAATCTTGGCAAAAATCTACTTGAAATTAAGTCTCACAAAGCTACAAAAAATCCAGTGGACACGAAATACAATTTTGTTCCACCAAGAGCCTGTGTGCCACCTGTGTCACGTGCCTCAGGAAGTGCCACGTGCTGTTGCAGACTGGTGAGATCGAGGTGGCTGTGGTGGTCTTAAATGTTAATTCATGAGATTGAATTGGGGCTGTTGGGAGAAGGGAAAGTTAGGAGGCCTAAATGAAGGCCATCAGGTTTGTATGGATTTTTGTATTGTAATTTTGAGTTTCACTTGACACAGAGTTGTGTAAATATTTTGGAAATATTGCAGAGTGGTAGACAGCCAGGAAAACTGCAGAAAAGATTGTTTATGTGACTTTTCACCCTGTACTGAAGTATGCCATTTGCATTTCTTAAAGCTTGGGTAGATCTCTAAGGGTACTGGTGTTCCCAAAGAGATTATGTAGTACCTGAATGTTATTTCTCAGCTACTGTGTACGATGGGAAAAAGTTTTCTTCTGTTTTTGTCATCTGAATTGATGACAAAATATCTTGACCCCTAGTCATGGAAGCCCTTAGAGGAGCAGGAAGTCAAAATAGACCTGACTTTAAAAAGTGAATAAGAACAGCACCAATAAAACCAACCAACCAAAAAAAATTACCACAAAACCTCTTTTCCTGCAAGAAAACTTGGTCTTGTTGCAAATGGAAGGTCATACATATAATTGTGGTGTTTTATCAAGGATTCTGCTTTAATAATTCTTTATGGACAAAGCCTTCCACTTTCTTGAGGGAAATACACACCCAGTGAAAGGCAGCAGTGTGTTGCCTGTCTGGACAAACGGCATCTTTTAGAGAGTCTTTAGAGTGTGGGAATTGGGTTTTGGTTTAATTTCTATCATTTGTGCCCGCTATAGAGCACATGGGCAAGTGACTAGGAGACAAGTTTGGTTGTGGAAATAGTTGCAAGTGGCTTTTCTTTTTTGTTTGGAATTTTTTTCCCCTTAAGTTCTAACTTCATAGAGAAAGAGGACCAGGGAAAATGTAGTAAGATTTCTGCATCTTGGAGTTTCTTTTGCCTGAAGAGATCCTGATTCTGAAATTTCTACAATGACATGTCTTAATGTGCCTTGTTATTTCTTCAGCTTGAAACGCTGATCAGGGCAGGGTGCTTGATCCAGTTTCTTCTATTAAGTGTGCTCTATGGGACTCTTTCCATTTTCAGTCGCTCTCAGGTTCTTCTCACAGTTATTTCATTGAAGTGTCAAGTGTAGCATGTTAATCTTCAGACTAGAAAGAAGTTGCCTTTCTTATCCTCTGAACTTTTGAGATGCGTATGATGATGGAACTGGGCATTTTTGAAAAATGTCAGCAACCTGTCACCTTAGCTAATGGGTCTCATTGACTAAGACACTTGATGTAATACTCCAGAATGGCAGTCTACTGGTCTTGTTTAGTCTGCTGTCCTACCTGCCATGCAGCTTTAGCTTTTATCACCTTCACTGCTCTTTTTCTGTCCAGGAATCTTTCAGTAGGAGTTGCTATTTGCAGTTAGGAGGATGAAACTGTTTGACTTAAATAAAAAACTTAATCTCAGGTGAAGCCGTGTCTGCATCTTACGATTTTTATGAATTTTAGGTAGTGATCCTGAATTCTTGCATATCACTCTTGATTGAAACACTGTTGTTTCAGTGGTATGTGTTTAAAAACTGTCCTTCCTTATATGTGCTTTATATATGCTTAAATATGCCACTTCTGTGTGTGTTACAAAGCACACTTTTGAGAACTGTCTGTGGTTCCTCTAGTTAAACCAACTGGACACTTTTTCTCTTGGAGAAACTAATAAAAATTACCTGACCCATATCTCTGCCAAACGGAACTGTTTCGCTTCTCATCCCTTCTCAAAGTCACAGTTTTTCTGGAAGAATAGAGCTTTGGGGAATGTAGGGACATCCCCTGTTTCTTTTTGAGAGAAAAGCCCCTCAACAAATCTAACTAAAGCATTGGAGATTTTAGCCTTTTAGTCAGGGCTAGGACTGAGTTGAGCAATGTCTGGTCAGAAACATTCCACATGGACTGCCAGAGCTGCTGCTGCTGCTGAAATAAACTGACTTTGGAAAGTATTTAAAGTTTGGACTTGGTCTTTGTTCTCTTTGTAGATGCTCCTCTACACATAGCCCTCAGGAGTACCCCATATAGAGATGAAAAAGTAGAAAAGAGAAGAACTTCAACTCCTGTAAGTGTGTTAAATAGTCACCGACATTCTATTAGAGACCAAGCCAGGAACCACATAGCAAGAGCCCTGCGGAGGCCTCGGGAAAGAGAAAGAGTTCAACATGGTACGGCTTTTGGTTTGACATGGAAAGTTAAAGGTGGAAAAGTCTTGGGAAAGTGTTAAACATTGTAAAGGACTGATAATACTCTATACCATCATTTATGGAGACTAATTTTGTATAAATGTATGGCATAAAATGTAAGCAGTGTTTTCACTGTCATTTTATAAGTTTTCATGCTATCTGCACTGGGGTTTATTTTTCCCAGTCAGTTGGTAATATTTATAAGATGTAAATAGTACTAAAGTATTAAAGGTCATGAAAAGGTTGTAGGTCTTAATTCTGTTCAACTCCTGGCTGTCCAAATCATTGACTATTTTAAGTAATCTTATACTTACAGAAATGCCTAAAATTAAAATACCCCCCTAAAAAGAGGGGAATGGGGATGGGCATGAGGCACAATTGCCTAGGGTGGTTTATTTTGTAGGGGCTTTTTTTCAATAGCATTTGATGACTTCTGGTAGTCAGCAGTTGCTACTAGACATCTCCGAAGAGCTTCACGACTTTGACTGTTCAGTGATATTGTGTAAACACTGTTTATAGTGAAATCTACTGTTGCATAGGTGTGTAACAGCCAAACGGGATGAGGGGATGTATGTTTACACACACACACACTCTCACAGAAACAATACATATATTTTAATGCGCTTTTTTGTATATAAATAATAGATAAGTAATTTCCAGCATAATTTTAGATTACTATATCACCACTTTAATTCAGATGTTGGTAAAAACTTGAGTCACAGTGATGAAGAAAACACAAATAAAATCTGAGGTCAGACTATTTTATCTGTGGCAGATACTCTGTGTCCTGGAGATTACCTTCTTAGCTGCCTGTCTCTGTATTGTTCTGTTGATCACAGCAGATGGACATTACTTAGCATCTTGCTTATTCTTGGGCATCTCTCACTGCCCTCTCATGTAGGAAGATCTGAATGAGATCCATCAGTAGCTCCTCACTGTTCCTCACTCAGTGGGCCATGACCTATGTGTGAGTGTGGCATTTAGAAATTATAATGAACTTTCACAGTGGTGATGTGATAGAGGATAGTGAGCACTCATCCCAGTTCTTACGAGTCTCTGCCATTCAAGGAAGTTGAAATCCTTGGTTTTTTAAAAAAAAAACAAAAAAACCCCAAACCATTAAAAAATGTAGTTGTAGTGTTCTTAATTTTTTAGGATTTTGTTTTTCAGTTTATCTTTCTGTTTGATCATGTGAATCTATGAGGATGCTCCTAACCTAGACAAGTCTCTTTATCTGGTCTTATGTCACTGAAAATACATTACGTTTCAGAGCACTTAGAAGAAACAACTTTAGACAATAAGATTGTTCAGTACCTGGTTTCTTGGAAGACTGGTATAATACTTGAATACTTGTTCTTTGAAGATTTTTTTTTCAGGGAAACATGCATTAACTGTGTTGTGCATTTCAGAAGATAGCGGCACACAGAAATTTGCAAATTCTTAGATTTTTTTCAGATTTTAAGACACATGGGGAAGCTTAAGGGGACAAAGTGGATAAAGTGACAATTTCTCTCATTTTTATCTTGGATACGTTGATAGTGGTTGAGGAAGCTTACCATATGCCCTTGGATATCTTCAAAAAATTCAGCAATCTGATCATGTGAATTTCAGTTTGCAAATGAAAAGAAGCAAAATTTTTCTACCTCTGTTGAGCTCAGTTACTCTCTTTGCCCTTCTGGAGGAATAAAATGGTAGAGCTTCCTTGCATCCCTGTGAGCAGAGAGAAGGGAATGGTACCAAGAGGATCCTGACTATTGGAAGAATGGGAAATGAGGACAGAGGAAAGTAAGAAGGAAGTTGGAAGTACTATATGTGGCACTTAAATATGAGCATTTCCTGTTTTTTGTTTTGTTGTTCATTTTTTAACTCCCCTCAACACCCATGGAGAGGTGGAAGAAGGTGACTTTTGTGCTGCCACTCCTGCTGCCTTTGAAGGCCAAGTGACTGGTGTAGCCATGTGGGTGAGCACACTGAGGTGCCTTTGCTAATTTCATGCTAAGAGCGGCACAAAGTGGCAAAGTAGTAGGAAATCTTTGAGGACTGAGAGGGATGGGGAGATGCAGAGCTGGAGTCTCCTGAGGACAAGCTACTGAGCATGTCTCCTTCATGCTTACCAGAGCTGATTAAATGTGAATGCAATTTGCAGTTGTTCAGTGAGCTGTTTGAGCCATAAATATACGACTGATGAATTTACTGTTGACATGTGTGAAAGAGGTGGATGTGATATGCTGGTATTGCTGGTTTGCTTCATAAATGGTTACAGACAGCCGTGGGTTCTCAAATGGTTTGTGCCAGTGAAGATTTCTTACAGTATAGTGTCTTCAGGTGCTTATTCAGAGCTCTTATAATCTGACATTGAAATAGGTTTCTGAATAGGATGGTGAGTGGTTCAGTCAGCCAAGCACTCTGAGAGCAGAGCCCTTTTGAAATACAAAGCATCCTTCCATAATCGATGTTCATTACATTTCTGAGTCAGGATAATTTACTTAAGGAACTGCGTAAGTATCTAGAAATTCTGCTGCTGAGACCTAAATCTGAAAGACCAAGTATGTGTCTGGAAAGCAGGGATTTGTGTACATGACCTTGCAACAGAGTTATACTAAGCTGTGCATGCTCTAGAATCGTGCTTGATTGACATCTGTCAGTCATTCAAAAATTACAGCGTGTTTTTAATCTCATGAAAATAGGACGGAAAACAGATGTTGAGAGAATAATAGTTAAAGCCAGCTGAACCAATTGCTCTATTTTCAATATCAGTAAAATATTTGATGGGGGAACTGAAGTTTGGGATGTTGGGGTTTTGTTCTATTACAATGCTGGTGAAATCTTTAGTCATAATAATTTAGAAGGTGGATATAACAAATCCCTCAGTCTTTTTTATGATCTCAGAAGCATGTAAATAATAAATGAGCACTGCTGTACATTTGATTTCTCCCATGTGGTACTCATATTTTGTTATGGGACAGTCAAATTAGGACTTAAAATAGATCATTCCAATTGAGAGCTGAGAAATTCTTACAAATAAGTTTTCCTTTTTCTGTTTTTTTCTGCAGTGAATTGGCCTTGATTGTCCAAAGAAACTGTGGAGGCTTTTAAAGAAATTATGAAGTAGAATAAATGTATAATTTTTTTTAAACTAATTTGGATTTTTGTCTAGTTGCAGGTGTTAAAGGACATGAGAAGAGCAAAGAAAAAAAATCCAAAGACTATGGAAGATCCAAGTCAAAGAAAAAGAAAAAAAAGAAAAAGAGGTCTAAGCCTGGTAAAGCTCATTTTTCTGCTGTAGATGAAACTGACTTCATTATTTTGTTTTGTTACCTCAAAAAAATCACTTTAGGTCACTTAAGAACAAGCATTGTACTTCAGACTTCTTTCTTCACTTAGCTTTTATTTTATTAAGTGATTGATTTTAAATTGTGATTGGCAAGATAATCTGTTTCCTGGTTAAGCTTTGTTGTTAGTGCTGGATGGTGGCTTGTAGTAGTGCTTGTAATGACACAGAACAAATGTCACTCACAAATGAATGTCAGTCTATAAGTCGGGCTTTTCCTTAGTAAGTGTGCTTTGCCCCATTAAGAGAGTGCAGATACCCTGTGTACAGACTGTTCACAGTTATGTTAGCTCTGGGGCTGCTTTATGAATGCTGGAGTTTGGAATCATTGAGTCCTCTTTTTCTGCTGTTAACTGTACTTATTTCTTACACCTTCACTTGTGGGGGAGGGGCCTGTAACAATGAGCCAAATTAAACCTGTCACAGCCTTAATTTCTTTCTTAAAGATTTAAGATCTTAAATTAATTTCTTAAAGAAATTAATATTTTTTCTGGAGAGATTAAGTAAAAGCCTGATTTAAAGTCTGTACTCAAGTTATCCCTCTTTCATGTCTTATTACATTAAAGGATCAAGTGTGACAACTTTCTCTGCTGTTGTTGGGGATGCAGCATACTTCAATCTGCTAGGCATAATTTGTGAAACTAGATCTCCCTAAGGAAGAGTTTCTAAGGTAGAAACACTTTCCTAATTGCTGCCATGAATAAAGCAAACTATCAAGAGAGTGGATGGGAGGAACCATAGGCCAAGTGACTTAGAATTGTACTGAAACAAATAATGAGTTTCTGATTATATGGTGCTCACAAGTGTAATTGATAATGTGCAAAATGTAATTTGTAGATTTTTGCACCAATAGTCGCCATGAGCTACATGTCAGTCTGTCTTTGGTTTTAAGATGTTACATGCCTTTTTTTGATGCTGACCTTATGCTAATTCAGTCCAGAAACTGTGAAGATTTTTTTCCAGATAACTGGAGGGTGCTACTTGTAACTTGACCCAGCCTTGATTTATCCAGTGTAGGCCTCACATAGGAGAGCCATTCAAGGTGTTTTCTTCACACACTCCTAATCTGGGCTTGTCTGCTTGTGCATTCTGTTCCATTTGTAGACTAGGAAAACGAGTGATTTCTGTCCTCTTTGAAGTCTGTGAGATTAGGAAATGTGAGTGTAGCTCATGTGAGTAACAGTGGGATGTGAGAGGGAGCTCTCCAGCTAGCGGTGCTTGTGTGGAAGTCCTGTAAAGCAAAAGCATTTGTATACTTACTCAGCCTGAAGAATTGTTGGTCTGGAAAGGCTGGTCACTTACCCCTTTATCACTTCTGTTAGCAATAAGCAGTGACTGAGTGGCATAAAATTGTCTGGTTCAGACAATACCTTCCTTGCCTCTGGAAAGCTTGCACATCTTCCGGCAGCATCCTGCAGTCCCAGAGCCCCAGCATACTGGGAACTGGCCCAGTGAATCACACATTCATGCTATGGGCATGCATGGCGCTGTTTCTTCTGTCAACTTTTTTTAACCATAGATTTTTAATTGTAACATGTACTACAATTTTACAGGGCATTCAGGCATTGGAGAGAACATAAATATCACACAAGAGCTTTCACCTGAAAAACCAGTTGCCATAAAATCTAGTTCTTCAAATAAATCATCTGCTTATCCAAGTACACTGCTGCACTGCACTGATTCTGGACAGCACAAAGGAAAAGCAAAAGCAAATGGTGAGCTGATTCTCCTATATGGCTTTCTGGTTCTGTCTTCCATTAACAGTAAATATGTGTGCAGTACTAACATACTTGAAAACTATTAATGTGTAAGTTTGGCTATTCTTATTCAGGGCTGTGTGTATTTCCTTCCCCCTGCTTGGCAAGACTGGACCCAGTTCATTTGCCAGAGCTTGATGTTGCTGCTTTTATACTTTGACTTTACTTTCATATACACTTCAAGACGGTAGCCCTTATTTCAGAATCAAACTCATTTTGCATTCTTTTTTTTTTCAGTGCCTTATTAACTACTAAAATAACTTCCAACTTAATAATTAAAATTTTCATATTTTCAAAGGTTTCTACAAACTAAGAATTCTTTTAGAGTTAAAAATGAGTACTTTGCAAGCTTGCCGTGTTGGAGAGACCACTGGGTGTGGTGAGGTGTACTTGTATAGATACAGAATGATATATGGCTATAATGACTTTCTGAGCTTCATAATGAGAAGCTCTTGGGTAGCTGTTTATTGGTGTCTTCATATCTGGTGTACTTCATACACAGCACCTATAAAAATCTGGCTGCTGTGTACCAGAATTTCAGAATTATTAATATCTTGGTCCATTTTGCTATTTACTGTTACACACTGGTGCAGTAAAAAAGATAAACATTTGGTTTTTTTCTTGTTCTTAAAATTCATAAATTTGAAGGAAATAGAAATTGTATGACAGTTTGATTATATACAAGAAAATTCCTTTTTGTACAGATACACTGTTGAGAACCACTTATTTTTATTTTTATTTTTTTTGCATAGCTTTGTTTGTTATTAGACAAAAGTAAAATTTAAGTTCAGTTAAATTCCTCTTCATAAGCCAAACAAGAAACATAAAAAACTGCTGAAGTGCAGATGGTGGTAATGTCTTGAAACTTATTTTGCAAGTTTGAGCAGTTGTGTTTCTGGAGTATATCAACACTCAGACATACAGGGCCTTGGCCATCAGTTGCTCAGACTTCTTTTGATCACTTCATAGATACTGAAACTGATAGAAAATATCAGAAATTATTTTAATTCATCCTTTTCATAATTGTTTTGTTGCTTTTTGCATCTGCAGAACTTGTGCCTAGATAAACAAGATCTGGTGTAAATAAAGTGAAACTTCTGTGTAATACAGAAGTGTAGTGTGCCTACCCTGTTGCTTCCACAGTAGTTTAGAGTGTCCTAGTTCAGAAGTGGAATAGAACTTTTAAGCATGAAAATAAACTTGTGTTTGGTTCTCATCCCTTTTAATTTGACCACAGATGTTTCTCTGAAAGATATACTTTAGGCAACAGACTAGTGGTTGTGTTTTTGCATTCTATGATTCTGTGAGCTAGATGATGAAAGTAGTTATACTCACTGTAGGTGAAACCCCACCATCTTGCTTAAGATTAAAATTATTACCATCCATTCACCTCTAACTCAATTATTTTCAAATAGTTAAAATACCTTGTCTTCTTCCTCTGACCCTCCCATTCTGTCCCCAAGGAAGATATAGACATTGCTTTAATATTATTGAGGTAGGATTCCCAATTTAGCATGCAGTTCAGTTAAAATTTTCTTGGCAGTTTTATTCAATCTAGGATGCACTAATGCTTTAGCTAAGTAGTCCAGGTGCATTCTGGAAGAATACCTTGTGCAGTGCACTGTCTGTGAGTTTATAAATGCATCCTGAAGACTAAATAAAAATAATAATTTTTGAAGCAGGATTAAATTCTGTGTTGGACTCAGTATTTCTGTCATGAAAACATCACTTTGTGAGATTGAATGGTTCATAAAACATGAACCCTCTTGCCTCTTTTTTGAGAGTTCTACACTAGAAGTGCCAAGTCACAATTCTGTATAAATTGCAGCAACTAGCTTGAATCCTATTTGAATGTACAAACCTGGTTTTGTTGTTTGTAGTTTTGTCTGAAGAGACTTTGTGCCTTTGGTTTGAGACACTTTGTGTTGACAGTGCAGTTTTAATGACTGAAGCTGTTAAGTTGGAATATTTTGAAGGAGTCATTAATGAGACTATAAAACTTTGTTATGTGGTAACCTTTAACAAACTGTCAAAAGTGCGATATTCCTTCAGTTACACTGTGAATACACTCATGCTTTTAGGAATGTACGTCTGCATACTTGTGATGAGATTTTGAGGGACCTTTTTTGTAATTACTCAGGATTTTATATGAATACTTCTTGTACAGAGGATGACACCCTGAGTGAGTCATCTATGGACAGCTTGCCTTGGAGTGATGATGACTGCAGTCAGGATGTTGATGTAACCACCAACCCTGATGAAGAAGTTGAAGAAAGTGATTTTGAGATTGTTCGGTGTGTTTGTGAAGTAAAAGACGAAAATGACTTCATGATTCAGGTATGAAGTGGAGGGCAAATGTACATTTCAGTGAATGTAGTAGAAGGTGTCAGAGGAGAAACTTTTGTTTTGTATATGAAGTAAACTATTGTTGTCCTCCAAAGCCATAACATTTTTTTAGGTAATCTGTCAGGATAACTGCTATGATAGTTAACTTTTGCTTCATAGTACAGTTTGGGATTTTTAATTGAAGGAAAGAGGGAAAATTCACTCCAAGTCATAAATAGTTGGTTTGTCATTTGTGAATTCTTTTAAAAATAGAAAGGCTTACTTGATTCTGAGAACGCATATTTGAAATCAGTGACTTTTTAGGCTCCCTCTAATTTAGAGCCCATTCAGAACAGTGCCATGAGATAGTAGTGTACCTCCCGTTCCTCTGCCCTGCCAAGAAGCTTGACTTACACATAGAATTTTCCAGACAGGCTGAAAGAAGCAAAAAACGCCAAAACAAACAAACAAAAACCAGAACTTCTTTTGTGCATTCTGTGGTAGTCTGCAAATTCAAAGTTCCTAATCTGCCTAAGGCCATCTGTCCATTTCACATGTATCTGCTCTTTTTAAACCAGCTCCACAGAAAACTTGGAGAGGCTTCTTTTATCTCTCCTGCTTAAAAATGTTGATAAAAACCTCCTTGGAAGTTATTTGCCTATTTACTTTTTGAGATGTTTGTAAATTATCAGGAAATTGTTCCCCTATGTAGCTCCTTTGAACCATCCCACCCTGTTCTTGTTAATGTCAAGAGATGAAGTAAAAAGGATCAATTTCTTCATAATTTTTTACTCTAATTAGAGTTTCCATGCTATTTAATTTCTATGCTTTTTCTCTTAGTGGTGAGTTCACTTTGCACACCTTTGTTTTAGTGTTGGATCTTGACAATGCAGGGCAAAGGGTACCTTATGAATTAGTAGGAGAGGGTGGAGTGATAGGCAGCGGTCAAGTTCAGGTAAATAGCACCAGACTGTAGAGGAGAAAAAAGGAGTCTGGCAGTGGTGACTAAAGGGGATAGATGTCCTCTCCAGGAGATGGTTTACAGAAAAACACAGAGAAATAGCCTGGAGTATAACTGGCAAAAGTAAATTCAGCACTAGGTTAGGATTGCAGAATTAAGAGAACTGTCAGCTGGCTCAGGACACTTTAAAGTTCATGGGCTGCTTCTAAGATTGACTTGCTAGATTGAACTAGTTTGGGCGAGTTTTTTTAGTATATTGCAAACTTTTAAACACTTGAACTGTTTTGTGAAAGATTTGGCTAGGAGAGTAGGTTATTCTCTCTGAAAAAGAAATGCAGATCAGCAGTATTGTGAGTACCTGCATTCTTTATAGGGATTGAGGTGACAGAAAATATGCTGGCACCTGGGTTACCTGCTTGGGTTTGTTGTGTACCCATCTTGATACCAGAATGAGGAGCCAGGGAAGTCTCTTCATGATTCTGGCTGGAGGTTCATTCCTCCCAGTACACATGTATCCCCTCCTCTCTTACAAGAGGGAGAATGCTAAGCATTCTCTTTGAGATGTGTTCATTGCCATGAAGGTGCCAAATTTAGAAATATTGCAGGAAAATATTAATTTTAAATAAATCAGCACTTTCTTGTCCACGAAAGATTAGGGACCATTAAGGTTTAATGAAATTAATACACAGTTAAAATGGGAGTGTATTCCTTTAGGTATCTAAACTAGTATTTTTCCCCCACATTCAGAAGATTTTATAAAAAATTTTCTTTGACCTCTACTTGCCTTAAATTAATTGTCTCGAGCAATTTGTGCATTAAGGATGTCATTCATTGCACTGGAATGCAGAAATCTGGGTTTGCATTTCTAGAAGTATGTGCTTCAGTTAGTAGAAGTTAAATCTGGAAAAAGAAGTACAGAAAAATAGTGTATTGTTGGTTAGTGCTTTTTTGTTCCAGTCTCTATAACTCTGCAGGGAGGTTACTAGACTTCATTTATAGAGCTGGCATAAAGCAGCAGGGTAGCATTGCCCTGTGTTCCTTCTGGAGGCACAGCACTCAGTTTTTGTGGTGAGGCCCAAAGAAATCCAGACAGACTGTCATTGTCCCTTCTTTCTAGTTTTTATACCTAAACATTGGTGGAATTTGTGTATAATGCAGAAAGTTCTGGGGCTGAATTTGATGGCCTCAGAGGTGCTGTATGTAAATGGACTTGGGATATTTTTGTTCTGGAAGGTGAAAAGCTGCTTTAAAAACATCTTTTGGGTTTGGTTATTTATTTTGTGACTGAAATTTCAATTTAAATATTTTTTGCACAATGCTGTATGTTTGTTTTTTTCTAAATCTGCTTGGCATGCTTTGAACCTCTCTACTAATCCCACCTGGGCAGGGATTAGCTTCCCAGAAGCATGTGCCAGAGCAGTATCCTGTAGCCTGGCAGCCACAGTGTGCAGTAGGTTAAAGGATGGACCTGTGCCCTGGAGGGGTGGATATTTAAGTATCAGTTGAGTAAAATTTTTAAAAAGTTGGGATGCTTGTGCTGGTTTGAAATGAAACCAGCGGGAGAAATGAATCCCCACAAATACCTTGAGACAGATTTCAGGTCAAAGTTACAATTTAATAGGAAGATTACAGTAAATGCAATGATACACAAAAACTGACCCAGAGTCAAGACTCCAGCCTGGTACCCTGTTGGTTGGGATGGTGGTCTCAGTCCCATAAAGTAGTGACAGCAGTCCTGTTGAAATGATGGTTGAAGTTGAGAGCAGTGGTCCTGTGGGAGGTCTGATCCTCAAAGTACGGGTTCTCCTCCGGGAGTCGTGGTGTCCGAAATCCCCAAAGCACACAGAATATTTATGGTCAGATACAGGCAGGAATGCTCAGTACCTCCCCCAGGGTGGGCAATTTCACAATGGAATGATGTAATCCTGTAGGTGATAGGATATTTTGGGGAGTCCTTGATGGTCTGGGTCTTTACAGCTGCCCATTGGGGCTGTTGAGCAATTACGGCCCACTGCCAGAGATGACCCCCTTAGGCTGGGTGTAAGTTACCACTGTTCAGTCAGTTTGTGAAGACAAAGAAACACTAACCTGATGTATCTGGATTGGGGTGGAAGGGGTTGCCTACTTTCCTTATTTCCCTCTTTCACTTGCAGCCTGGAGAGTTGGGTGTGCACCTGGCAGCTCTTGCAAACGACCCACCCTTAACAGTTCATCAGGAATAATACAGATGGGAGTAGAATGCATAGTTTGGTTACAACCCCACTTGTAACCCAGGACAGACTCTTCACTAGTGTTCTGGGCAAAATTGCCTGGAAAATCCCTAAGTGTAGTCCTATGCAATATGGCATGATTTATAGGATGCAGGTGTAACTAAATCTAGGAACTCCCTTCTTATTTTTAGCACAGTCTATTTCTGTGCTAAAATTTTTCACCTTTTTCTGGGTTTAATTTGTGAAAGGAGGATTGTCTCTCTTTTTTGAAAGCATCTCCTAACTGCTTTAGGACCCATACTGGAAGGCAAAACATTGGTGTTCCCATCCTTCAGAAACCTGTTTCTCCCTAACCTTATACATTCTCAATTCCCAGAGCTGCTATTTCCGCCACACCTAGACCACTTATTTAATGCAGCGAAGTATTCAATGTCTGGTTGTCCTTTTCTGTCCCTCCTAGCTTGAGGAAGGGCAGGAGATAAGAGCATTAAAGTGGTATTGAAGACAGATGAAATGTTTAGCAGGTTGGCATCTTTGTAGGTCAGTAATGAGCAGCATGTGAGATTCCTTGCAGTTGCTTGTTAGGGTTTGGTTTAGCACATATTGTAGTCCTGCACCACTGACAACATTTCTGCTTTTGGTTTATGCTCTGATATCACAGTTTCCAATCAAAACTGACTTAATATTCTTATGTGGGGTTTTGTTCCATGTTTCAGTGGTCTGTAGCCTACAATCAAAATTTTGCTCATTAAAATACTGATGGGAGGAGAAAATGACAAAATGTAAATATTTTTTTTTCCTGCTTGTGAAAAACGAGGTTCACTCTCCTGATATATTTTAAAAGGTTTAATATAAACAAAAAGACAATAGGAGACAAAGACAATAAAGCAAAAGGCTGGCCAGGTGCTTGGCTCTCTGCCAAGAGCACACTGGTGTCTTGGAAACACCCTTTACATGGTATTGTGCTACGTGGAGTTTCATGCATATTCAAACTTGTCCAGGAACTGTTTTTCATGGCCACTCCTTGCGTCTGCCTTTTTAGAGCATGCATGTTTCTTGACTTCGTGGTTTTAATTCCTTTCTTATCTTTTGATTTGGGCTTGGGCTCCATCTTCCATAGGTGGTAAGTGTTGATGGCGGTGTTGAGTAGCCTGGGCCTCATTCATCTGTTCACTGGGGGTTATCCTGCCTGCTCAGGCAGGACCTGAACCTAATGTCCAAAATTCTTCTGACCTACGCCTGAATTCTAGCTAATAGCAGGAAAAAAAGACTGCATTCACATAAAAGCAATTATAACATTATACATATAATATTCATCTTAATACTTGTGAAATGCCAATATCACAATATGTATTTATAACACTGCTCTGGAACAACATGGCTTTAAGAGCAGTGATTGCATTTTAAATAGTGAAACTGTGCTAAAGAGATACAAATTATATTCAGTCATTGCCAGTATGATTGTCCTGCCTTGGAAGGATGTTGGAAGCTCTTAAAAGCTGATACAACTCCATCTGCACTGCAGGTTTGTATTAGAGCTACCTTTGAAATGGATAAAATGTCAGAGATACAAAAATCAGTAGAGCATAATGCTAGCTAGTCCTGTGTGACATAAATATCTCTGGGATTTGATAATTGAATGTGGTTTACTGTTTGAGGGGGAGGCTTTTGAATTCAGAATAAAAATTATCTGTTGTGGTGAAAAAAGCTTGATTGCTCTGTTAGCTGTCCTGGTTACATACACATGCATCTCATGAAAGATTTTAATTTCCAATTTTTGTACCTTTCAGGATCTCTGCTTCCACTTTTTAATTCTCATTCTAAAGAAACATACATGAAAAATGTGTGGGGAGGTCTCACATTTTATTATAGTCTGATTCTGTAATATATTTGCTTGTAAGTGGAAGGTGTTGTGTGGGTATTAATAAACCTTTTTGTCTTAAAATATGTAGATCTTGAGTTTCTTAATTGACATGATGATATTGAGCTCCTCTAGCCTTCATTTCTATTAATGTGCACTTCTTGACTTTGAACAGTGTGAAGAGTGTCTGTGCTGGCAGCATGGAGTCTGTATGGGCTTACTGGAAGATAATATACCTGAGAAATATACCTGCTATGTTTGCCAAGATCCTCCAGGTACCGAAATTTAAGGTTACAGACCCTTGTTATATATGTAGTAAATCTGCTAGTTTATCTATATCTAATCTGTATCTATATCTATCTCAATGAAAATTTGCACTATTTTTTCCCCTGTGTCTGTCATTGTAGTAGGTAAGTTTCAGTTTCAGAAAGTTAATTTATGTGAATGTCCATGATTCAGTATTGTGGAATTACAAAAGGACAGGAATGGAAAAGAATGTTTTCACTGTGATGACCATCTGTCACATATTTGCTGTAATAAGGATTGTACTGTCTGACTGTGGCATATGAGTGTAGAAAACACTCAGGAAGCTCAAGGAAAGACTCCTCACAAGCACATCTTAGGGTATTTGACTGCAGGTCTCCCCCAGCAAGTCAGGCTTATGCGTACTTTAAAATCAGCACAAGGCTCCTGGCTCTCCTCAGCAGTGGCTCTTGTCATTGACTGCATTACCTGCTGTCATGGTTTGACACTGGCCAAACACCAGGCACCCATGAGAGCTGCTTGCTCACCCCCCCTGCTACAGCTGGGCAGAGGAGAGGAAAATTTAATGAGGGGTTCATGAACTGAGACCGGGAAAAAACACTCCAAGGGCAAAACAGGCTCAACTTAGAGATACAAAGTGAGTTTATTACCAACAGAATCAGAGGAGAATGATGAGAAATACAATGAGCCCTAAAAAACACCTTTTCTTCCCCAAACCCTCCCTCCTTCCTATCAACAGCGCAGGGTGACAGGGCATGTGAGTCTTGGTCAGTTCATCACCCAAGGTTTTTCTTCCACTGTTCAAGGAGAGGAGTACTTCCCTGTGAGACTCTGGGGTCCCTCCCACAGGGGTTTCTCTGCAAACCTCTTGGACTTGGGTACAATCTGACGAGCAGCACTCCGCCCAAAACTGCTATGGCGTGGGTCACTCGTCCACGGAGTGCAGTCCTCCAAGGACAGGCTGCTCCAGCCTGGAAGCAGGGGTTCTCTCTCCACTGTGTCTCTCTCCCACTGGATCACAGCCTCCTCCAGGCATCCACCCACTCAGCATGGGCACCTTGTTGGTCTGTGGATCCCCATGGGCTGCGGGTGGATCTATGCATCTGGATCTCTGTATCCCCACGGACTGTGGGTGGATCTCTGTATCCCCTGTGGATCCCCATGGGCTGCAGGGGCACAGCCTGCTTCACCATGGTCCTCACCATGGCCTGCAGAGGAATCTTGGCTCTGGTGCCTGGAGCATCTCTTCCCCCTCCTTCTCCACTCACCTTGGTGTCACCATGTTGTTTCCCTCACATGTTCTCACCTCATCCTTTCTCGAACTAAAAGAAAAAACTATGTGCCAAAACTATGTGCCTTTGTTTTGATTTTCTTCTTAAATCTGTTATCACAGAGGTATTACCAACCTCTCATTGACCCAGCCTTTGCAAGCAGCATGTCCATTTTCAGAGCCATCAGGGACTGGCTCTTCTGGACATGGTGGAAAGCTTCCAGCAGCTTCTCACGGAAGCCACCTCTGTGGCAGCAACCCCTCCCCTTAATCAGGTGGTGCAAAAGCAACACACCTACAATAACCTATATATTGGTATTTACCTGGGGTAACACAGTCAGAGTTGATTAAACAGTGTGTTCTCTCCTCCTTAGCAGATAGTTTTAAATGTCTTAGTCCATCTTACACAGCAGGTAAAGTTACACTTAAGGGAATATTTTCTGACTTTCTACTGTATGGATTACAAAGCCTTGCTGAAAGTGAAAATGGATGAGGTTTGGGCTGGAGTCTGTGGTTATAAATGGCAAGAAAATGGATCTCTGTTCACCTGATGAAAAGGTCTTTACCTTTTTGGTTTATATACGTATTTGGATTGTGATCTAAGGGCTTATTGACTGTTGAAAGCTGCCAACTCTTTTGTTCTGTAACTCATAGATTTGTGTAATGTTTACTGCTGTTGTTTGTACTCCCCCAGTGAAGACATTCTACACCTAAATATTGAACTTTTACTACAGAGACAGCAATATATTTAAGTTTTTTTAGAGTATCTTGCTTCTAGGATTTTCACCTTCTATTAAAAGATCTTATGTTTTGTGTCAGTTAAATGTAGTTTTAAATGGAACTGAAATGCACACACCAACTGAAGTTGTGTCATCACACTTGAATGTGAGTGCTTTTGTGCAGCATCTGATTACAGCTTCATTTGTTTAGTTCATCATTAACTATTTGAAGATTTGAAATTCACATTGGAGGGGGTCTTAATTTTTACCTCTGTCTTGAAAAAAGAAAATATGTCCAACTTTTTGACTGCAAAGATGTCTTTTCAGTGGCTCTCCTTTTGGCTTGAAGTGAGTTAATAGGCTGTATGAATCTGTAAAGAGGTGTCTTTTAAAACTGGGCATGGCTATTCAGCAAACTCTTACTTAGGAGTTTTCCCCAGTCTAAACTGCTGGAACTTATAACAGCACCGCTCATTCTATTAGAAATAAAAGCAAATTAAGTGTAATTTTGTCTAAAAACTGTACTAACTGCTGTTTTACTCAGGTCTTTTTGAGTCAGGTGGGATTTTTAAGAGATTTGTTAACATTTACTCTTGTTTAAACATGATCAAGATGATCATGTAGCACAATTGCTTGTGGCTGTAGTCTGGTGTCTTAAGGTTATATTTTTCAAAAGGGAGCACTTTTTATCTCAGGGTGCACATAACCTCAGTTGTTCAGGTGACCATGAAGCTCTCAAAGTCACTGTTTTATTCTTGTGGACTGAACTCCACTTTCCATCACAGATGTCAGCTTCTCTAATGCAGAAATTAATGAGGGAGGGCTAATGCGGGTGGCCAGGAAGGTCTCCAATGTGGTTCTGACCATACAAAAATTCTGCTCAACTTTCTTCTTGATACAGTGTATCTGCCTGAAAGGTTGAGCTGGTACAGCTTTCAGAATTCATTTTTACCCTGTTGTGATTTCTGATGCCACCTAATACCCATGGATTGCTATGTAGTGCCAGCCTCAGTCTTACTCTGCTGCCTAGAAACTCTTTTTTTTTTTTTAAACTTCTCCTCTAACTAACTAACCTGCTTATATTGAAGACCTTTTTGCAGTTACGGTTCTCAGGCTGTGCTCCAGTTTTATCTCTGGTGTTGTGGGCTTGCTGCCTGGGCTGTCCATAGGCAATGGCTGATGTGATTGTTTCTGCAGGTGCTGAGCTGTTCACTGAGAACATCTGTAGTAACTGTACATTATACAGGATGTGTGGTAACTTTTGTTAGGTATATAGCATGAAGGTTTTTTGTGTGTGTTTGCAATTTAGCAAGCATCTTTCCTTGTAATACTGTTTGTTTGGCAGTTTAAGTTACTTCTATTGATGCATTTATCACATTCAACACCATTTCAGCTGTTGCTGATATTCAGTATCAAGAGTTGATATTGATATCTCCCAAGACAGAATTATCATTATTAGAAGCTTTACTTATACAAGTTTTCTGTCAGAACCTCATCCTTGATTCCTTCAAAATGCATTTTTGCACAACTGTACTAATACATATTGATGTTAAAAACAAGACCACTGGGAGGCTGATTGCCTTTTTCTGCATTTTTCTGTCTGCGGAGAGCTCCATTCAGACTGTAATTTCTGTCATAACCATGGTTATACTGGACAATGTGATAGATATCCTGCTAAAAATACAGCTTTCTTAGCCTCATCTTAACTGCCTGTTTTGAATGTCCTTTGGTGAAAATTGGTGTCAGAATGCTTTTACAGTTGGGAAGTGGTTTTTGGCTTCTTGTTTTTCAAATTCTTCATTTCTTCAGGGTTATGTCTGCTGTTACAAGATCTTCATTGGTTCTGTTGATAAGTACAAATAAGCTGTCGTAGTACCTGAAGATAATCAGAATTATTACCAGCAATGTCAGCACATCATTTTAATTCACTCATTACTGTCACTTTAGGTCAGAGGTCCAGCTTAAAGTACTGGTATGAAAAGGAGTGGTTAAGTAATGGTCACATGCATGGCTTAGCATTTTTGGAAGAAAATTATTCCCACCAAAATGCCAAGAAGATAGTGGCCACTCACCAGCTGCTTGGTGATGTACAGCGAGTGATCGAAGTCCTGCACGGGCTGCAGCTGAAGATGAGCATATTACAGTAAGCAGTATTTCAGTACCAGCCAGCATGTTCTCCTCGGGAATTAGACTGCAAGTATAAAAATAACCAGAAATGCAGACTTGCATTTGTGCTCTGTGAATTTGTAACATTGAATTGCTGATGTGATCTTGGGAAAGGACTTGGCTGCTTGAAAACTGTTTAAGTGGGTTGTGTGTAAATGGACAATATGTATAGAAAGGTTTAAACTAATAAAACTAATAATGACAGATTTTACTGAATCACCCACATAGATTTTAAGTAAGAACAGGATACACTTATAACCCATTGCACCATTTTTGCAGCACTTGCTTTCTCCATTACAGGAAATCCGGTCATAACTTGTCCAAGAGGAATCAAATATTTTTGTTTGGTACAGTATGTTGTTCTGGTGCAGTGGGAGAGTGGTTGTACCCTCAGCAACCTGAAGCACTTCATTTCTGAACAAAGGTCATTTTAGCTGTATATACAGAAAATAATATAATTATTTATATAAAAGACTTTTTTCTAGCTAGTCAACTTTGTATTGCTTTTCAATGTGTATTTTCCTATTTAAAGTCATCCTTGGGTTCTGATCACTGAATTTATTTTTTTTTAAACTCAAATCCAGCAGTTTTAAATTTATTTAAATTTATTGAATTCCATAATTGTAATTTATTAGTTGATAAATTGCACAGCAGCAGCTATTTGGAAAACAAAGTGCTTTTGGCATTCTTTAGACCCTTTTCCCTAATCTGTGGTGGTGGAGAAGGTCCACTGACCACTTAAAGCACACAAGTAGCCATTTTAACATAGGGTTTTGCTTTTCCATTTTGGGATCCTTTAGTTAGGTCTGTAAGTAATCTCTTTCCTTTTTGGAGAAACATAAATACTGTAAGGCCACTTCATGGGCCTTTTGTTAAAGAGTGACACTTGAGTTTCAAGCTTTCCAGTTGTGAATTGAGATTTAGACAGTACTGAGGTAGGGAGCACTGGGCATGTGTGTGATTGTTGCTGCAGGTTTTGTTCCTTTTCTCTCCCATGCTAAAGTCAGTGTGATGGCCTAGCTTAATTAAAGGTAAGGTGCAGGCAGTCCTGTTTGGATCATCTGGTTAAAAGTTTCAGCATCTGTTTTCTTTATCATGATATAAATCAGAAGAGATTTGAAAAATTGTTGAATTAGAATAATTATTATATTGTTGATGCAGATCAACACATAGAAAGAGGATGATTTCACAGGTGCCTGAAATGATTAGGAGAATGTTGCTCAGTGTTTCAAGGAGGTGGCAAAAGACCCAAGGTGATGACCCCAGCAGTGCCATGGAAGGGTGAACCTTCAGCAGGCAGGAGTTAAAAGGTCATTTGAGTATTAGCAGTTGAATTTTCATCCTGAGGTAACTGGTGCATCATTTTTCAGAAGAAATTTCTGTCTTTTGTAAAATTATCCCTTGCTCTGTTCTGAGCAAACTGTAGTTTCTTTAGGTGTAGCAGAGTGGAGCTCGAGCAGAAAGCTTTGGTAAATGAACGCCTGGCTTTCACTTTCCCAGGAATGCCTTCTGGATAGTTCACCAGGGAGATACATCCATGCTATGCCAGCACTGGAGGCAAAGGTGCTTCTGTGAAATAGTCTGAGCACATCCTTGGCAGCTGTATGCACTCTGTTTTCTTCTGAAAGACATTGAAGAAACCTGAGCTGCTGCAGAATGGGTTAGAAAGGAGTTACTACCAAAGTCAGGTGGTCATGTTTTGTTGGGTGGTTTGGTGAACAGCCAGAAAAGATGGATCAGCTGAATAGAATAAGTCAATCCACTTTTGCAAGGAAGCAGAGATGGGGGCTTGAGAGAAGCCCTCCCTTTCTGTCTAGCCCAGTGCAGGTGCTTTAGAGTCAGGATTTGCTCAGCTGAGCTGCCAGCCCTTTGAAGACAGTATTCTGCTTTGCTCTCCTTTTACTGCCATTTTGATGCCTGACACAAGGAAGAATGTGGGTTGTAATGCTCACTGGAAATCTTTTGTTTGTTATATCTGAAATAATATGATCTGTAGTTGCCCCTTCTGCTGGAGTAAATAATGGATTAGTCAATTTGAAGACAATTAAAATAAGAATTTTTCTAAGAACAGGTTGGAACACTGCTACAATGTTGTTTTACCATTCCTTACTAAAAATATTTTAGTTAAAATTAATTTCTACTGTTAATAAATTGCAAATATTGAAGCAAAATGTTCCATGAAGGACCAACATTGGTGAGGAGTTGTATGTGTCTATTTACAGCTTGTTCTTCAAGTCTTCTATTAATCTAAACACTTGGCTTTTTTTACTGTTTAATTATTCTTAATTTATTTATGTAAGATGAGAGTTTGCTTAGTCACTTTGGCATTTAAATTGGGTGGTTTACTTCTTTATGTTTGAACAGAAATAAAGAACACCCTGACTTAAAGCTTTGGTGTCATCCATGGAAGCACATCACAGTGGATGAAAAAATCCATACAAAACACATCATTCACTTCGAGGAAAACTGTTGCAAAGAGGAGACAGCAAGTTATAGAACTTGGAATGGGACAGTTGAGAAACCTTCGACAATTCCTTCTGTGGAGGAATCTTACATTACAAGTGAACACTGTTACCAGAAGCCTCGGGCCTACTACCCTGCCATAGAGCAGAGGCTGGTTGTAGAAACAAGAGGTTCAGCCATGGATGACGGAGTAAATAGAATAAGGGAAAATGGGGATGATACCCTCTCAGAGAGGTTTGGCTGGAATCTGGACCAAGAAATATGCAAGATTGAAAATGAATCCAAACACAGTTACTCAAAGGTATTTTTATTAAAATAACCCTCTCTGGCAAAGAGCATGTGTTTGCCTAACAACCTGCAAACTTCAGCCTTTTTAAATACTTTTTGGTCTGTTTGTCTTTGTTTTTCTGTTAGAATGTAAAATTTTAGTTGTCAGTAACAACTAAAATGATAAATGTGATCAACTCCTTCATTTTATAATTTAAAAATCTAGGTTGACTTCTTGACCTCAGGTAATTTGAAAAGTGTGGACCATGCATTATGTTCCACTGGTAGTTCATTGCTGCTTTCTTTCATGTTTTAAATGAAAAACAAATACTAGCAAAGAGAGAGAACAGGCCAAGCATGTATAATACTACCAAATACACTGGTAGGCCAACTTTGAATTATTTCCATCTGGACTTCCATGTTCCTTTTAATAGCTAAATTAATTTTAGGTTCTAAAACAGGCAGCAGTTCAAGATGGAAAAAAAAGGGTATCAGGCTGAAGTGATTTTTTTTAAGACTGATCACCATGGAATAGTCCTGTATATTCTTCCTACTGGAGCACTTCAAGTTTAGCTTTTCAATGCTTGGTTCTCATTGTCAGCTCTGTCAGCGTAGTAGAAGCCTTTCTACTCCCCAGTGCAAAATTTTTGCTTCTGTTAGTTAGTACCATTTCCTATTAAATGTGGGCTGAAAAATGTTGAAAACCCTCTGGGAAATGAATGAAACCTCTCTGCTCTAGAGCCAGGCTAGGAGAGCTGTGAGTGTTCATCTGGAGAAGGATCCAGGGAGACCTGAGAGCCCCTTCCAGTGCTTAAAGGGGTTCCAGGAGAGCTGGGGAGGGACTTTGGACAAGGGATGGAGGGACAGGACAAGGAGCAATGGCCTTGAGATGAAGGAGTCTAGATTTTAGATGGGGTATTAGGAAGAAATTCTTCCCTGTGAGGGTGGTGAAGCCCTGGCACAGGTTACCCAAGAAGCTGTGGTTGCCTCATCCCTGGATGTGTTCAAGGCCAGGTTGGACAGGGCTTGGGGCAACTTGGGATAGTGGGAGGTGTCCCTGCCCATGGCAGGTGTTTTAAAGGCCTTTTCCAACCCAGACAATTGTATAATTTTATGATCCCATTAAATACTGAGCTCCCTTTTTTTTTAGATAAAGGTATAGCTCTTACTTCATCCATATGTAAGTTGTAATTTGCTGGTTTTAACTTCTCTGTCAGTCTATTGAGATTGTGTTATGTTTCCTAGAAAGGCAAATATTTTAGTTCTTCAATCTAAAAGAGCCTTTTTCTAAAGGCTCATATTTCAGCAGAGGAATGAGAAAAGTAGGGGAGTAGAATGAACACTACTGATGTTGTAGTCAAGTTCTGTAAGGAGTAGTAATGTTTGTTTGGAGATGGTTCAGTGAAAGTTTTAGTAGAATTTAGATTCCTTAAGGAAAAATCCCTTTTCATTCCTGAATTGTTTGCTCTTTAGTTGATTATTGTCAGGTGAAAAACAGCTTCAGCATTCCCTGAGATGCACAAATTCTGTGCTGGGTCTTACAGATGAAAAGTGGCATGTATATGTTATCTTCAGAAAACCAGATGCTTGTGACGTCCAAAAGCTTTTAGCAAAAAACCTATGAAAATATGTTTATATTTAGATCTTCATGTTCAAACCAGTTTAGTATCTGTATATGGTCTGTGTCTCTCCCACTCACTGGCCTAGGATGACTTGAGCAATTGGGGGGGACTGGGAGGACTCTGGCAGTTCAGCTCCCCAGTTCTGTTTCACTGTGAGAAATATTTAATATGTGTATTTCTGCTAGGTGAAAGAGTCTGTCTCTAAGAAAGTCTCTCCAGAGGAAGCTATTGAAATGAAATTGCTGGAAAAAGACAAAGAAGGAGTTGTGAACTCACAGCTGCAGTGGCAGCTCAATCTTTTAGCTCACGTGGAATCTCTGCAAGATGAAGTCATACACAGAATGGATTTCATTGAGAAGGAGCTAGATGGTAAGTAGTGTTATTCTAGTCTAAAAAAATAACTTTTTTTTTAACTGAATTACCAGTTCAAAACATGTTCAAAACCAGAATTTTACTTCTTCAGACCTACAAAGAGATGAATGTTCCATTATCATATCTCCCAAGACATACTGCTGATGTGGGGTGTGGATTTTAAAACAAAGAGCAGAATTTCACAGAACAAGTTCTAATTAGGCTGTCTCTAAATACTTGCATCAGATGTTGTACTGGAACGTCTTTGTGTCTTTTTGGGTTTAGGTTTTTGTAATTTTCCAAAACTCTTCTGTATGTCTGCATTTCTCTGTTCTTCCGGGCCTCACTGGCTATGTTAGCCCATTCTGGGTGGCCTCTTCAGTGCACAAGGCTCTTATCCTTTCCTCTCTCTTCCAAATTCTTCATTTAAATGTCTTTTTAAGATTTTCATAGTAATGGAAAACTTATAAGCCCTTTGTGTTGCATTAAATGATTCAGGATAGTTCTTCTTTACTTCGTTAAGTCTGACCACTTAACGAAGTGTAGTGTAGTGAAGTGGTTGTGTAGTGGTTACAACAGCAGCTTTACTTGCAGGGGAATCCAACTTCTGCCCAAGTATGAGTCCTCTCTTTGTAAGGTACTGAAAAGTTGGACAGCTAAAGGGCTATTTCAGGTAGTGAAAATCAGTCAGGGCTGTACTGCCTAAAGAAACTCTGGTTCCCAAAAGTTAGACTTTTTGTACCTGCTGTGGAGCATGGGTCTGTGCAGTTTGTTGCTGCTTGGAGCAGGAACTTACTTAATTCAAGGCAGGATTTGTCAGTAGTGAGTGATGCTGCTGGTTCTGCAGCAGGTGCTGCCCATGGGTAAAGTTCACCTGTTGATCTGGTTGGTGGCAGTGGCTGCTCTTGGTAGAGGTGTATTTATTCTGTCTTCGAGGCTTCAGTCTTCATCTGCAATACTGTCAGCATCCCCAGAAGTCATCATAATCCAGCCTGACCACCTTCCTTGTGGGTGTGTTACACTGTCACTTGTCTTCTGCTCCTTGTTTCCTACTGAGAAGCTTTTTAAAGCAAGAGTTCATTTTCTTTGTGCAGCACTCTACTGGCTCGTGCTTTTGATCTTCATCCCCATTTTGTGTTACCCAGTTCTGCCTTGGTCAGTTGTATTCCATATTGATGACAGATTTCTTTCATTCCGGTAGTCCCATCCTCGATGGCATAAATTCCCTGTACCAGTGTGTCCTTGCCCTGGAATTGACACAGATCAGAAGAAGTTTAGCATGAGATTATACAATGTCCAGAGTTTTCCTTTCCTGCTTTTTCCTAGGAACAGCATCTTCTGCCCCCATCCCCATGTGAATTATTTGGTTATGTATCAAAAGTTACTTGCAACTTGTGTGAGGTGTTCAGTTCTGTGATTTCTCAAATAACAGTGTTAAAAATATTACCCACTTCTTTCTCAAGATTTACAAAAGATTTAAAGAATTCTTGTTTTGTGACTTCAGATGAGCTGTTTGCTGAGAACTACAAGTTCTTAATGACAGTGGCACTCAACTGAGTGACAGTTTTTGTTTTCTTTGCAGTTCTGGAGAGTTGGCTGGATTACACAGGAGAGCTGCAACCCCCAGAACCACTGGCTCGACTCCCCCAGCTCAAACATTGCATAAAGCAGCTGATAACAGACTTGGGCAAAGTGCAGCAGATTGCACTGTGCTGCTCCACGTGAGGCTGGAGAACACTGGGCTGTGACTGTGTGCAAAGCTGGAGTGTCTGATGGGAGCAGCTCTGAATCTGTAAATGAAATTAGCATGCTGGTTGCATGGGATGCAGATTGACTTCAGGGACTTGTGAAGAAGTGTTGTTCAAAGAAGAGCAAAACGGTTATTTCAGGTCTATTAGACAATTATAATGCTGTGGAAAAGGTCATACTCTTGTCTCCAGAGGTTGCCTGTTGGTTGATTAGTTACACTCAATTTTCACTCCTTACAAGTTGCTCATCAGAATGGTAGAATTTTTCATCATTAAATTGACTAAAAATTGTGCCACTGAAGAACAGTTCTAAGAGCCAAAAAAATTTGGTTGCCAGGGGTTGTAAATAACTTTGCATAATTTAAATGACTCATGTCATGTTTTATTTCTTCTGGTTTATGCATACTAGCACTCAGTATTTAATCATTAGGAGATGTTATAACAGTTTCAGACTTAGTAAGTATGAATGTCCAGCTCTTTACTATAAAATGTTATGTGGAGGTTTTCAAGTAACAGTGGCCTGACCCACACTTCTGTTACAGTAAATAATGTAGCAGGAGGTCACAGGTGGATTGCACTTATTTTCAGAATAAATGATTGTTTTCCATATTTATCCTGTCATTGTCACATGACTTGGTACTGGGAAGTCCATGAACATGGTGTTTATGTGCATTCTTGAGCTCTTAAATCTGGCCATCCTGTGCCTCCTGCAGCAGTTGCTGGTGGGATACCCTCCTTGCAGTAGTACAGAATGTCACCAGGACAGGACTGGAGCCACACTTAGAGTTCAGACTGCAGCATGGTCTTTCATGGATGTGATGTATTTTCTACCCATTTGTTAATAATTGCCATTCCGGTTATATTTGGAAATGTAGATTTTTTTCAATACTCTGGATGTGTTCATTGTAAAGACTTGCTATGAATGTGTGGTTTTGGGAATCAGTTTTTGTGTAAATAAAGCCTCAAGATCTATGCATGAGGTGCTGTCCTTGCATACAGTGAGTGGGTTATTATCTTAAATGGTCTGTGTTCACAAAGTCCCTTTTTATACCTTAAGTTTTAGATTTTGGTTTCTATGTACTTTGTAATAGCAAAGTGACAAAGCTGCTGGTGTTCAGTCATGTTATACAGAATCTTTGGAACATTGTGAGCATTTGAGAGGTTCAGAGTCTTGGAGCTGCAGATCACCACTCCTGAAATAATGGCTGCAACTTTAGTTTTCCTTCACAGATATTGCTGAGTTCAGTTCCCCGTGGAACATAGTGAGCTGGTTTTGCAGTGAGAGGGCATCCTAAAAAGCTGTTACCCTTATTTTATTGTGTGCAATGATACTACCAAAGGGTAACATTAAAACAGAATTGTAATGGAAAGGCCCATACGTGTACAAATTATTAATTTGGAATATATATCTGTAATGTGTTTATTCACAGGCAAAGAATAATGAAAACTTGAAATATCCAATACTATTGTAGGAGTTACAGACTTTACATGGTGAATATTTTATTTTGTTCAGAAAACAAAATAGTTAGGATGCTCTAGGTAGTAACTAAGACTTTTATATCAAGATTCAGTTCAGGGAATAATTTGTCCCACAGTTTTATAATAAAAAGTTGGTATTTAGTGAATACAATGTACATACAGCAGAAAAGTAAACTTACTTTTCTGTAACACAATTGGAATAAAACTCATATAGTATTTCAAGTATCACTTGGCTCTCTGAAGGTGAGTCCAGTTCTTATACCTTGGCTCATTCCTATCAGGTACCTGAGCATGTGTAGCTCTAGAGGAGGTGATGGTGACCAGACAGCCAGAACAGCATCAGAGGAGCCCCCAGGCAACTGGTGATTTTCAGGTGAAATGGACCAGAAACCTGGACCCTGGTTATAGTCTGTAAAGCAGTATATGGCTGCATGGGAACAGCTTGCTTGTGCTCCCAGCCTGAGGGCATTTAAGCACTCAGTCCCTGAACAGGCTTATTGCTCCAGAGGGGCATTTCTTCCCAAGCAATGGCTTTCGTATGCTCATTGTGTGTTTTCACTTGTCAGTTTATTTTTCCTCAGGGCAGTACTGGAGGTTTGGAAGAAAAGGCAGTTCCCATGGGTAGATGAAGTTGCAGATCCTGGAGACTTGCATCCCAAATATACAGTCCCTTCAGTAGTGCTGGGGAAGCCCTTGCAGATAAAGACTGAAAATATTTATTTAAAATAGAGTAGTATTTTATGTGTTCAGGGAAGATTCTTCATTGCGCTCTGCCTGGATTCATTTCTGTCCCTTTTTTTGCAAGTTTCCTCATGGTTATTTTTAGTCTGGACGAGCTGTTCAGACTGACAGGTCACTTTTTTGTTTCCTTAAATCACTGGTAAGTGAATGCAACGTGGAGCCTTGATGAACTGAGCAAACATTGCACTGTGGGTACACATGTGTTTGTTAATGCACTATTAGAACCAAGGGGCTGTACATAGAATTTTGTTTTGGAGCAATATATGCAAAACTTGAAAACTTCTGTATCTTGGTGTTTGGAATAAATAAAAAATAGGTTTTTGTTGGTTAAGTCTTAGTAAAGTCTTTGTTTCAATTAATGATAACTCAATAAAATAATTTTGGAGTTTTTTCCTTTACATTGCTATGAAATGCAAGTACTGTAGATTGTCAGGTAGATACATCTCTTAACTGTTGCTAAAGTCTGGAAATTGTTTTCCAGATCTGGTACATAAATATCATTAATAGTGTGTTGGATACTGTTTAATAAGGCACTCATACATTTTGTTCCAAAATCCTAATATGTTTAATATATTAGTACCTAGTATGTGTGATCTGACCCTAATTTTTGTTCCATTTGGACAAGCAGCCTGTCAGGGGCAGCCACAGCAACTCAAGGCAGAGGAAACACAGCATTAGCAATGGTGTGAGGCAAGGCGCTCTGGATGCAGTTGAACAATCCATACAGAGAAAATACATGGGGGGAGAAGGAAGCTGGGGAGGGCTAGAGAGGAGCATTGTGCCTGGCCCAGGGTGCCTGAAGGCAAAGGACAGGCATTGATGTGCTTTCAGGTTCCATCTTCTTTCCTCTCAGTTTCCCCAGTGGAAGGAAAGCAGATGCATTCCCTTCTGTCGCGTGTGTTGTTGGAGACCGGCAGGCAACAAAACACACTGAGGTTCATGTGACAGCAGCCAACTTTAGTGAGTGCTATTCTCCTTATATAGTTTTAGAGGTCTGCACAGTGAGTCCTGACTGGCAGAAGCAGTTGCCATCTGGTCAACCAGCCAATAACTGCCCATGTCCCTAACAGCTTTACCTGCTCCCCAACGCTCCATACTGGTCGAGTTATGTAATTAAGGTAGTTACATAATAAATTATATTTCCATTATGAAATTAGGATTATTTCTAACTGGGAGGCCCTCAGGCCAGCTGTTAGCCACCACACAGATGTATTCCCTTGTCCTAGCAAATTTTTCTTTATAATGTCATCCTCAAAAAAAAAAAAAAAAAGATTATTATGAAACTGCATTTCAAGGCTGGAGGCTGCATCATTGCTGGAGCCTGGCATGGGAAGCCTGGAGAGACTTGAGCCATTGATGGCAGATCCCAGCGTGTCTCATTGCTCTGTGTCATGCAGGTCTTTGATGATCATTTAAATGCTAAAATCAGGTTTTGAAGTTGTTGTCTGAATTTGAAATAATTCAATGGGATGTGTGCTGTGGCTTGTCATGTTTTGATATGCCCTCTGATTTATTTACTTGCCTGATCTGAAGGTTTCTGTAGACGCAGACTCAGAGAAGGAGGCAGCTCTTAGGCAGCTGTCAGCCTTCATGTGGGCAGAGTCACTATATTCTCGTTATTTGACCAAAACATCATCTGTAATTACGGGATCTGCTGTTGTCTTTTGTCCAGCCTGTGGGTCTGTTCATGCTCATTCTGATGGCCAGTGCACCATCCACACTGCTGCCCCCTGCAGCTCTGGGAGTGCTTGTGGTTGGTCCTTGTTCTGATTTCCCAATGGCGTTCTGGTGCACTGCAGCCATTGCAGTTGTTCAGCAGTGTTTCACAGCTTTGTGCTAATCCTTCAGGTTGCACAGCAGTTTTTGTGAAGGGAAAAAACTGTACAGCTCTTGTCTGGGTAATACCTGCTGGGAGTAACCCAGATCGAGGTCCTGTTGAAAAATATATATATATATATATATGCTCCATACCTAGTTCTGGGTGGCTGCAAGGGCTTGGGTGTGGAAGCTTTTTGTACCTTCTGAGCTTCCAGACTGGTGACTAGGTGAGTAAGTCTTGGATCTTCAATACAGATGTGACAATGGACACCAGGGAAGGACCGACTCCTGAACTGATGGTTTCTGTGCCCTTGGGTCTATTGGGGTGAAGGTTAGGTGGATCTTGGTCTGAGTCTGGGCTCCAGGTACAGCCGTGTCCTTTGCACAGAGGCTCTGAGCTGACAAAGACACTTTGCCTGCTTTGCAGCTCCTGAAAATCCCTTGAATCCCAGCAAATGCTGCTGCAGGGAAAGATGCTCATTTTAGTTTGATGGGGATGAGGGGCAGAGCATAGTCTTGCCTGGCCAGGTTGCACATCCAGATATCACAAAGTGTGAGAGACTAGACTTTTATGGGTTAATGACTCAAATCATTCCTCAGTTGTAAAGGCACTGAAGTGCTTTGCTGGACTGATAGGCTATGAGTGAGGTAACAGACAAACCTTGTGGCAGGATGGAGCCTCATGTCAGGGGAAGGTATGATGGGGCATTCCTGGATCAAATGTCTGAGAGGCAGCTGTCATGTCCTTGTAAGGTGTCATAAACCCTCAGGGACTCCCAAAGTGCTCACAGACTCATTTTTGAGGCTTTTCACCAGAGGGCTGAAAGCTCCCCACGTGAGGGGAGGTACCTCATGGTACCTTTCAGGGGCATTTCTGGCCTGAGTGTACATTAACCCAGGGGCTTCTTTCCCTCACCCTCGATGGATCATCGCTTTGACCAAAGGACTAAGCTGCAGCACTCAAGACTCATCGAAGGCCGACTGAGTGGTGAGATTTTCACATTCTGCATCCCCCCCGCCTCTCTCTCTCTCTCCCTTCCTCCCTCCTTTTTCTCTCTCTTTCCTTATACATGTCCTTGGGTATTTTTGTGGTTTCATGCTGTTGGAAACGATGTAACTTTTAAAATTTTAGAAGTGATTTTAGTCATGTGTTTGTTTGCCTTTGCCAGAGCGGGGGGAAGGGTGAGTGTGGAATTGAGGTTCCTCTTCAACAGACTTTATTCACTGGGGTTTGAATTTTGCTCGGTGAGGCCTGATAGGCTTCAATCAACAAAAATCAACATCTACAGGAATATTGAGAAAATACAGAGAAGCTAAACGGACATTAACGAATATGCCTTCATTGGTGTCATCTGGTCCTGGGAAAGATTAATAAAAGAGCCAAAGAATGAGGACAAAATTAGCATCGAAGGTCAAATGGTCCAATAGCAGATTGAGTACTGAGAACTATATAATGTAGAACAAATGAATGAGAATTTCTTTGAGTTTAAAATGTATAAATATGTGAAAAGTCTGGCAAAGAAATAGGTGAGCTGGAATGACTTCTGCTGCACATCCTGTCTGGAATAAAGTAATGCTTGATTCTCTAACACTTGAAAGATGATATTGAAGAGTTTCTTTTACTCCTGCAGTTTTGGTGGCAATTTTGCAATGCTTTCATACTGTTATATTACTAAAGATAATCAAAACAGCTACATACCTGCTTTCCTTTGCAACCAGTTTGTTAAAAAATAAACCCTGTGTGCATGTATTTATAAACACTGAGCATTTCAGTATCGTTTCACTCTACTCCACCCCTAGGGATCTATTAACAAGAGTCTGGGTTTCTCCCATCTCCTGGGACGAGTTTGTAACATGAAGCACTTGTCACTCCAGAGGAAGTGGTGACACATTTCTTGGGGAGGTCTGTGCTGCCCACTGTGTGCCTGATCTAGCCAAAGTGGCCAGGAGTCACAGTCACAAGGTGCCCTGAACACTGGGGAGCAGCTGGGAAGCTCTTTTCCCTGTAAGGATCCTGGGCACTTGGAACAGCACTGGGGAAGACCTGCTGTGTCTTCACAGCTGCCCACACTGGGATGGCTGGGGTAGCTGATGGATCTTCCCCTGCCCCAGCACTTGTGATTCTCACTGGGGCTTTTTCTGTCCCTCCAGAGCCTTCATTGCCCCTGTCCTGCACTGCCTGGGAGAGTAGCCCCATGGTCAGCACTCTGCTCTCCTCTGGCTGGCAGAACACTGCTGCTCTTGGGAGCTGTTGAGCCCATTCTTTGCTCCAGCTGCCTGTTAAAATCTTTGTGCCCGAGGTGTTCAGAGGCTGCAGCATTCAACCATGAGAGGCAGGGAATGGGCCTGGCAGTGCCCTGGGAAAACATTTCCCAGCATGAGTGCATGTGCCCAGGACAAGGAGATTTTTGGAACAGGGAAGTTGGAGGGCTCAGAGGCGGCTGGTGATGGGGAAGGGTTTGAACAGCCTTTACAACACATCTGTCCCATTTTACCTGGCTCCAAGTTACAAATGCCAGAGAAGCAGGCTCTTGACTGTGGACCTTTATGTTAATGCATCCAACAACCTGGGTGTAAGTTGGTGATGGAGGGAGGAATCCAAGAGCCATGTTGGTTCACACAATGTGGGTCAATAGCAAAACTAAAGGATGCAAAACTCCTCTGAGTTGCCTTGGGACCCCCAAGCATGACAACAGCAGGACAAGGCCTGGGACAAACCCCAGCCTATTCTGTGCTGAGGCCAGGTGGGCTGGAGGCTGAGGCTCAGCTGGTCTGTGAAACTCTGGGTGGAGAAGGAAATGAGAAAGTGATGGTAGTGATATGCAGAAAGAAAACTCTATAACCCACAGGAGTAAGTTATGAGTAGGCATGTATTCAGCACTGAGGTGCATGGGGGAATTGCGAGATGCCCCCCACCCAGGGAGACAAAGATTTAGTTTCAGATAAGCATTGTTAAACTGAGGGGTGTGGCTTTAAATCCTGGAAAGAGTGAATTCCATTCCTCTGCCTCAGGGGATGTGCCCTGTGAGCCCCAGGAAGAGCTGCTCCACCCCAGACCCCTCGTGGGGTGTCAGTCCAGAGAGTTCTGATTGGGTTTGAGCCCCTGGGGTTTCTCTCTTGCTGTGTTCCTATTAGACCCTGACCTTAAACTCCACCCTGGTTCTGTCCCACGGAGACATCACCCTGCCTCTGGGGCTCACCGTCTCTGGATCTAAGCTGAGTTTATTCGTGTGCTGAATAAATGGTTTCCTGAGCAAAAGCCCATCTTGCTGGAGTCTCATGTCAGCCACTGGTAACTGCAGCTTGCCTGGACATGATCCTGCTGCCCCAAAACACAACAAATGGTGGAGAATGCAGGCATCCAGCGAAGCAAGAGAACAGCAGGACCCAGCTCCATGGACACCTTGTAAGTCCCCGGCTGATGGCTTGAGAGCCAGCGAGACCCCCGCCTTAGCAAGGAGGACTCGAGAGCCCTGGCAGGAGGTCCACATTGAGAGTGCCTCAGAGGCATGGGGGAGAAAGAGCTTACAGAGGTGCAGGGAGCTGAGAGACCAGACACTGGGACAAACATCTAACATCACCCAATGAGACGTATTATGGATGGTTTTGTGATAAATGAATGTATGAATAAAAATTTGTAGAGGTCTAAATTAATATATTTGTAGCTATAAAGATATAAAAAATAAAACACAGTGTGGCCAACAAAATCCTTCCTCAGATCTAGTCGCGAATTCCCATTCAGGAGATAACAATTCTAGCCGACACCCAGATAACGATTCTA
>NC_031788.1:416124-423547 GCF_001522545.3 Parus major
AGACTGCAAGCTAAGGTATTAGTAGCTGCAGTCAAAGAAGTCCAAAAGCAAGAGCAAACACAAGGTAAGTTTAAAACACTACCTAGAAAACAGAGAGGCCCTCACAAGGCAGCCCCTACCCCATGGAAAGAGCTCCCCGAATGTTACTACTGTAAGAAGGTAGGACACATTCAGCGAGATTATAGGCAAAGAATAAAAAATGAAAAAAATTTTCAAGAAGATTAGAGATGTCGGGGGCTCTTTAATTTAAAGACCAGAACATCCAAGGAGCCCTTGATAAAATTAAAAGTGAGTCCCCAGCGGCAGGAGGTAAGCTTTCTAGTAGACACTGGAGCAGAGAGAAGTACTCTGCAGAAATTATCAGAAGAGTGTGTAGCAAGCAGAGAAAAAGTCTTTGTAATTAGAGCCAAGGGAGATCCTTTCAAAGTATCTGTAATAAAAGATGTGGAAATAGAATCAGAAAATAAAATTTGTTTAGGAAATTTATTACTTGTAGAAGAAGCAAATTATAATTTGTTAAGAAGAGACATAATTGTTACATTAAAAATTAATATTGTTATTAAAAACTCTGAATTAATAATAAAAATATACAAACTGACTCCCAAAGACGAAGAAGAAATTAACCCCAGAGTGTGGCACTCAAAGGGGGAAGTTGGGAAATTGGATATCAAGCTCATTAAAATAGACATCGAAGACCCTGAAGACCCGATAAGGGTCAAACAATACCCCATCCTGATGGAAGAGAGGAGGAGTTTGAAACAAGTAATTGATGACCTCCTTATAGGGGGTACCCTCGAACCCTGCATGTCACAGCATAGCACCCCCATCCTGGCTGTAAGGAAAACAGATGGCAGTTTCCAGTTGGTTCAGGACCTTAGAGCTGTAAATGCCAGGACCCGAACCAGATTCCCGGTGGTGGCCAATCCTTACACTTTACTGAACAGGCTCTCACCTGAGGATGTATGGTATAGTGTAATTGACTTAAAGGATGCTTTTTAGACTTGCCCTTTAGATGAAAAGAGTAGGAATTATTTCGCTTTCCAGTGGGAGGACCCAGACACAAACCGAAAGCAACAATTAAGATAGACGGTCCTCCCTCAAGGGTTTGTAAAATCTCCGAACCTTTTCAGACAAGCTTTAGAACAACTGCTAATGCAATTCGTTCCTGAGGATGGGACAAAACTTCTGCAGTATGTTGATGATCTGTTGATAGCTGAGACAACTGAAGAAAATGTGAAAAGAAGCATGATTGCCTTGTTAAATTTTTTAGGACAAAAGGCGTTGAAAGTATCAAAATCCAAACTGCAATTCACAGAGCCTGAAGTGAAATATCTTAGACATTGGATATCTCAGGGGAAAAAGAAATTAGACCCTGAGAGAGTAGCAGGGATTCTTGCACTCCCTACACCAAAAACAAAAAGACAAACAATTTTTAGGGCTCTTGAGATATTGCAGACAATAGATTGAAAGTTTCAGTGAAAAAGTAAAATTTTTGTATGAAAGACTGAACACTGACAGATTGAAGTAGACTGAGCTAAATGAAGTTAATTTTCAAAAGTTAAAGAATACCCTTATAACCGCTCCCATGCTAACTTTACCAGATACCAATAAAGAATTTCAGCTATTTGTAGATGCAAGTGAGCAAACAGCACAAAGAGTTCTGAGCCAGGAATGGGCAAAAAAGAAGAAGCCCATAGGGTTTCTCTCAAAAATTTTAAATCCGGTTAGTCAGGGCTGGCCTACTTGTTTGCAAGCAATTGTGGCAGTAACTCTGTTAGTAAGGGAAGCTAAAAAGATAACTTTTGGAGCTTCCTTGATAGTCTACACCCCACATGATGTAAGAAATATCTTACAACAAAAAGCAGAAAAATGGTTTATGGATTCGAGGCTTCTGAAATATGAAGCCCTCTTAATCAGCTTGCCTGGTCTGGAGTTAAGAACAACTACTGCACAGAATCCTGCGCAGTTCTTGTTTGGGGAACCAACAGAAAAACTGCTACATGACTGCATTGAAACTGTGAAATTGCAAACTAAAGTTAGACCAGATTTAAAAGATCAAGAGTTAGAAAGAAAAGAAAAGTAGTTTATAGATAGTTCCTCAAAAGTTGTTGAAGGAAAAAGAAAGTCAGGGTATGCAATAATAAATGGCATATCAGGAGAAATTGTAGAATCAGGTCCCTTGAAAGCAAGTTGGTCTGCACAAGCTTGTGAGCTCTATGCTCTCCTAAAAGCCCTCCGGGGATTGAAAGGAAAAAGGGGGACCATTTATACAGACTCACGATATGCATTTGGAGTAGTACATACCTTTGAAAAAATATGAAAAGAAAGAAGTTTAATAAATACGAAGAGAAAAAGATTGATCCACAGAGAAATCATTCGACAAATTCTAGAAGCTGTCAGAGAACCGAAGGAAATATCGGTTGTCCATGTAAAAAGACACCAGACAGGATGGCAGTTCCACACCCGAGGTAACAACCTAGCAGATAAAGAGGCAAAACGAGCGGCTTTGTTAACCGTAAGTATTCCTGAAATAACCCCGGAAGAGTCACCAGAAATTCCCCCGCTCCCTTCAGAAAGAGAGATAGAAGAATTCAGAAAAGTAAGAAGAAATTTTAAAAAGAGAAAATAGTAGTTGCCTAATGAGAGAAAATTAATTCCAAAGGAAATGGCAAGGAAAATACTGCGAAGATTACACAAACAGACTCATTGGGGAACTCGAGCATTAGCTGAACAGTTTCTAAAATTTTTCGGGTGCAAAGGAATCTTTGAACTCGCCAAACAGGAGGTGCAAAGATGTGTGATATGCCAAAAAGTAAACCGATCAAAGTTTAAACAAATACCCTGGGGAGGTTGCCCTCTCTCATACAGGCCATTTGAAAAAATCCAGGTGGATTTCACTGAGCTACCAAAAATCAGTAAATACAAATTCTTATTAGTGATAGTAAACAAATTAACACATTAAGTAGAAACCTTTCCCAGAGCAAGGGCAACAGCCCAAACAGTGTCAAAAATTTTATTAGAAGAAATAATTCCCAAATATGAGATAGTAGATTATATCGATTCAAACCAAAGAACACATTTTACATCAAAAATTATCAAACAAATATCAAAAGCCCTAAGCATCAGATGGCAATATCACACCCCTTAGCATCCTCAAAGTTCAAGACAAGTGGAAAAGATGAATCAAACATTAAAATCCCAGCTATCTAAACTTATAATTGAAACAAAGATATTCTAGATTAAATGTCTCCCCCTTGCATTATTGAATATAAGAACTATACCACACTCTGAGACAGGTCTGTCCCCTTTTGAAATGTTATATGAGATGCCATACAAGCATGGAATGCCGGTGGCACATCCTCAAGTGGAAGATGTACAAATACAACCATATCTCATTTCTATAAACAAAAATTTGCAGGATCTGCGAAAAAGAAAACTGATTCCCCAAAGCACAACGTTAGGATTTCTAATACACCAAATACAGCCTGAAGATAAAGTTCTGATCAAAGCGTGGAAGGAGCTCCCCCTCAGCCCCCACTGGGAAAGACCATTTCTCGTCCTCCTGACTACAGATACCGCGGTCCGGACTGCAGAAAGGGGTTGGACACACTCTTCTCGGGTAAAGAAAGTAACAGATTACAATTCCTCCGAGTAGAAAGTCACCACACCTCTGAGAGAACTGAAAATTAAACTCCGGCGTCATCACAAATGACAAGTGACGGGCAGATAAGTTGCATTAATCCTGATTGTTATTGTTTTCCATTTGTCCATTTCAAGTGTGCTTATTGTAAACAGATTTGAGTAGCCCACTGTTTGAGGAGATACAGACCCAAGGGATTGTGTACAAAGTGTCTAGAAAAAGAACAAGAAGAAACTGGCCGTTTTCTAACACTCGCTACCTGGGCGGGACTGTTGGAACTAGACTCTCCTGAGTGGTTCCGATTTTTCCAAATAAGGTTGAGGAGCAAGCTAGATTCTAAAGCAGAAGCTTTAGTAATTGAGTGTCGAAAAACGATCAAAGTACCGTGTAAGACAAATACAATCAAAGCGTCTCGGTGGGCTACTTTCAAGAGAAAGTACGCCATAAAGACTACAAGAGCCCCCGAAGACAGTCCCTGCTGCAAAAAAAAGTAGTAATCCCCGCCGTATGTTCCTATACAAGTGAAGAGCAAAGCAGAAAAATGCAATAGTGGAAAATCCTGACAGTCCTGAATCTAGCCATATGCTTAGCCAAGAAAATGAATCCCGAAGCGCCTCCGAGAGAGTGTCCCCTGAAAAAGTGTGAGCAGTGTCAGACTGCCACAGGAACCGAATGAATGATCAACTGTCCTCCGGAACTACGAGCGGGGTTATGCTGGTCTAATGGCACTCAGTTTAATCTGTGTAAATTAGAGGGGGAGGTTTGGTGTTCCCGCCCAGGGGCAAGTTTTAAAGACGGACAGTTTCAAACTCCTAAGAGACAAAAGACCAAGACAACCCACTTCAAGTACAAGAAAGAAGTGAGGAGAGTTCCTCCGATCTCAATTTGCAGTCAATGTAATAAAACCGTCTAAATCAGAAAAAAAAAGCAATCCACATTTATAGCGTATTACAAAATCAATCCTCTATGTTATAATAAAGCAAACTTAAAAACGTGTACTATGAGTAAAAAATTATATTAAAAAAGTAAAAATTTAAAACATGAAAAAAAACCTCCTTTAACAATAAACCCATAATTCTGAATTTATTAAAAAGTGATAATAATCGAGTGTGTTTACAATTTAACCATGTATTCTGTTTTTCTAAAAATGAAAAAGAGTTAAATCCAGAGAGTAAAATAAAACAACTAACCTTAAAATTAAAAAAACAAGAAATAAAAAATAGAAGAAAGAAGCTAGAGCAAGAGAGACTTAACTCTCTCAGTGAACATTATGAGCAATTAGAAAAACAATACAATAATTAAAGATTACCAAGCCCCAACCAAAACCTATCCATAGACCTAATGCAAGAGATTGCTACAGAATTAGGTCTATCGAATTACTAGATATGTAGTAACTTAAAATCAACCGAAAAGTAACCATAAAAAGGAGAAGGACTCACCCCAGAGCAACTCTTAAAATAGACGGGTTTAAAATTATCCAAAACTACACAAAGACCAGAAGAGTGAGTGATAAATCAAAGAATAATTGAGACTTTCTGCATTAGCAGAGAAGAAAAAGAATTCACCGATTTAGTAAGCTATACCCCGTGTATAAACACTCTCACGGTGAATTCTGACAGCAAAACAAAAGTTTGGCAACCTGAACCACCCGCGAGCTATTAGAGTCGCTCCCGGGATAATAACTGTGAATAAATGAAAATAATTAAACGTTGCTGGTACAAAAACTCTAAGGCCAATCCCTTCCATGTACTAATAGACCTGAAAGAATATTAAGATGATCCAGCAAAATTAAACAAGAGTTGAGAAACTCCTGATGGTATATATTAAATATGTAGAAAAAAAACATACAGCGAGCTACCTAGAAAGTAAAAAAGATCCTGCACACTCGGAATAATTCGGCCCTTTTTCTTTACTCTACCCAATACAGAGAGTAAATCATTAAGAGCCCCTCTCTTTAAAACATTAAACAGACAAAAAAAAGAGTTAAAACGAAGGTTACCAATAGCAAGAAGCAACCAAAAGTGGAAAGAGGAAGAATGGCCTGCCGAAAGAATCATTCAATATTATGAGCCCGCTACTTAAGCAAATGATGGCAGCTGAGGTTACAGAACCCCCATTTATCTCCTCAACAGACTTATCAAGTTCCAAACAGTAGTAAAAGTAGTTTCCAACCACACTTCAAAAACCCTGAAACTCCTAGCAAAACAACATTCACAAATGAGAGCTTTTGTGTATCAAAACAGATTAGCTCTTGATTATCTGCTAGCCGAAGAGAGAAGAGTGTGTGGCAGATACAACGAATCCGAGTGCTGTATAGAAATAAATGATTACAGAGAAACAATAAAAAGATTGGCTGCTGAAATAAAAAAAGTAGCGCATGTACCAGTCCAAAAATAAAATTCAATCCTATAGACCTCCTGGTGAAATAAATATTCGAGCAAAGAGCTTAGTGAAAAAAGCTAGTATTTTTCATAGTCTGTTCAACTGCCAGAATCATTTTCCTTCCCTGCTTAATTCTTTGCTTCATCAGACTAATCCACTCTGTTGTGCAAAGAATGCCGCCCTTCCAATCAATCCTGAAAAAGCACAAAGAAAACCTACTTCTCTCTCTAAACTAATGAAATTAGAAGAAAAGAGAAACAAAAACGCAATTAAAGCTTTAAAAAATTTTAAAAATAAATATAACCTGTTACAAAAATATTGTAGGAATTCGCTAAAAAACTGAGAAGAAAATGAATGTGATTAAAAATGTATATATTTCTTCCCCCGTAAAATTAGATAAATAACACGAATTTTTAATGTGATAAATTATTAAGCGAAAAACTGTAATAAATAAATGTATGAATAAAAATTCGTAAAAGTCTAAATTAATATATTTGTAGCTATAAAGATATAAAAAATAAAACACAGTGTAACCAACAAAATCCTTCCCCAGATCTAGTCTCGAATTCCCATTCAGGAGATAACAATTCTAGCCGACACCCAGATAACAATTCTAGCCGGCGCCCATCAACCAAAGAGAATGAGCAGGACACGGGCCATCAGGCCGACAAAAGAACGAGCTCGGACGAAATACTCATCACCGGACCTGAAACACCCCGCCTTGCAGACCACCGTTGGGGAAGCAATCAGACTGGACAAAAAGAAAAGCCCAGCCGAAATATGCACCGGCCCCAACCCGGATCCAACCACTCCATCCAGATGGCCCGAACCAAAATGAAATCAAGAAACACTCAGAACCTCTTTACATATGAGAAAGCTCTGCCCAGACATCTATTGACTCTATTCTCCAACACCAAGAAATCCATTCATCCAACAATCAAAGACTTTTGGTGAATGGTGCCTGCTTAGAATTTATCCTCAAGACACAAAAGCCCTATAAAAACCCAGGCCAGAGAACACTCCAGCGTGGATTTGGGAACACCTATACCTTTAGGTATAGACCCCTGTCCACCCAGCGCTGCGCTGCTTATTTTATTGTGATTTTTTCCTCGTTGTTTGTTTGTTTTATAATAAATTGCTTTTTTATTTAACCCAAATTTGCCTTTACATTTATAACATAACCTAACCTAACAGCAAAACACTCCCTAAAGGGAAAGAGCTACCCCAAAAGCCTTTGTCTTCAGAAAAAATTTAACTGAAGGCTTAAAATATTAGAGAATGAACACAACATATAGATAATGAGACGTGTCTTCATGGAGAGTTCAGAATCTGCCACTTAGGAAATGCTGCCAGAGCCCCAGGCAGGTGCAAAGATGGCAAAGAGGGAATGCACTCACCACA
>NC_031788.1:428483-431427 GCF_001522545.3 Parus major
AAGAAAGTAACAGATTACAATTCCTCCAAGTAGAAAATCACCACCCCTCCAGGAGAACTGAAAATTAAACTCCGGCGTCATCACAAATGACAAGTGACGGGCAGATAAGTTGCATTAATCCTGATTGTTATTGTTTTCCATTTATCCATTTCAAGTGTGCTTATTGTAAACAGATTTGGGTGGCCCACTGTTTGGGGGGATACAGACCCGAAGGATTGTGTACAAAATGTCTAGAAAAGGAACAGGAGGAAACTGGCCGTTTTCTAACACTCGCTACCTGGGTGGGACTGTTGGAACTAGACTCTCCTGAGTGGTTCCGATTTTTCCAAATAAGGTTGAGGAGCAAGCTAGATTCTAAAGCAGAAGCTTTAGTAATTGAGTGTCGAAAAACGATCAAAGTACCGTGTAAGACAAATACGATCAAAGCGTCTCAGTGGGCTACTTTCAAGAGAAGGTACGCCATAAAGACTACAAGAGCCCCTGAAGACAGTCCCTGCTGCCGTGAAGATGGTTATCCCCGCCGTATGTTCCTATACGGGTGAAGGGCAAGGCAGAGGGATGCAACAGTGGGGAATCCTGACAGTCCTGAACCTAGCCATGTGCTTGGGCGAGAGAATGGGTCCCAAGGCGCCTCCAGGGGTGGGTCCCCTGGGGAAGTGTGAGCAGTGTCGGACTGCCACAAGAACCGAACGAATGATTGACTGTCCTCCAGAACTACGAAAGGAGTTATGTTTGTCAAATGGCACTCAGTATAATCTGTGTAACGTAAAGGGGGAGGTCTGGTGTTTCCGCCCAGGGGCAAGTTTTAAAGACGGACAGTTTCAAACTCCTAAGAGACAAAAGACCAAGACAACCCACTTCAGGTACAAGAGGGAAGTGGGGGGAGTTCCTCTGATCTCAATTTGCAGACAATGTAATAAAACCATCTGGAACGGAGGAAAAAGGCAATCCACATTTATAGCGTATTACAAAATCAATCCTCTATGTTATAATAAAGCAAACTTGAAAACGTGTACTATGGGTGGAAAATTGTATTGAGAAAGTAAAAATGTGAAACATGAAGAAAAAGCCTCCTTTAACAATAAACCCATAATTCTAGATTTGTTAAAAAGTGATGATGATCGAGTGTGTTTACAATTTGACCAGGTATTCTGTTTTTCTAGAGATGAAGAAAGGTTAGATCCAGAGAGTAAAATAAAACAACTAACCTTAGAATTAAAAAAACAAGAAATAGAAAATCGAAAAAAGAAGCTGGAACAAGAGAGACTTAACTCTCTCAGTGAACATTATGAGCAATTGGAGAAACAATACAATAACTGGGGATTACCAAGCCCCAACCAAAACCTATTCATAGACCTGATGCAAGAGATTGCTACAGAATTAAGTCTATCGAATTGCTGGATATGTGGTGGCTTAAAATCAGCTGAAAGGTGGCCATGGAAAGGAGAAGGACTCACCCCAGAGCAACTCTTAAAATGGACAGGTTTAAAATTATCCAAAACTACACGAAGACCGGAAGGGTGAGTGATAGATCAAAGAATAATTAAGACTTTCTGCATTAGCAGGGAGGGGAAAGAATTCACCGATTTAGTAGGCTATACCCCGTGTATAAACACTCTCACGGTGAATTCTGACAGCAAAACAAAAGTTTGGCAACCTGAACCACCCGCGGGCTATTGTAGTCGCTCCAGGGATAATAACTGTGAATAGATGGAAATAATTGAACTTTACTGGTACAAAAACTCTGGGGCCAATCCCTTCCATGCACTAATAAGCCTGAAAAAATATTAGGATGATCCAGCAAAATTGAACAAGAGTTAAGAAGCTCCTGATGGTATATATTGGATATGTAGAAAAAAAGCATACAGCGAGCTACCTAGAAGGTAGAAAGGATCCTGCAGACTTGGAATAATTTGGCCCTTTTTCTTTACCCAAAACAGAGAGTAAATCATTGGGAGCCCCTCACTTTGAAACATTAAACAGACAAAAGAGGGAGTTAAAACGAGAATTACCAATGGCGGGAGGCAACCAGAAGTAGAAAGAAGAAGAATGGCCTGCCATTCAATATTATGAGCCCGCTACTTAGGCAAATGATGGCAGCTGGAGTTACAGAACCCCCATTTATCTCCTCAATAGACTTATCAAGTTCCAAACAGTAGTAGAAGTAGTTTCCAACCACACTTCAAAAGCCCTAGAACTCCTAGCAAAACAACATTAACAAATGAGAGCTTTTGTGTATCAAAACAGATTAGCTCTCAATTATCTGCTAGCCGAAGAGAGAAGAGTGTGTGGCAGATACAACGAATCCGAGTGCTGTATGGAAATAGATGATTACGGGGAAACAATAAAAAGATTGGCTGCTGAAATAAAGAAAGTAGCGCATGTACCAGTCCAAAAATGGAATTCAATCCTACAAGCCTCCTGGTGAAACCAAATATTCGGGCAAAGAGCTTAGTGGAAGAAGCTAGTATTTTTCATAGTCTGTTCAATTGCCGGAATAATTTTCCTTCCCTGCTTAATTCCTTGCTTCATCAGACTAATCCACTCTGTTGTGCAAGGAATGCAGATTGCCGCCCTTCCAATTGATCCTGAGAAAGCACAAGGGAAACCTACTTCTCTCTCTAAACTAATGAAATTAGAGGAAGAAAAGAAAAACAAAAACACAATTAAAGCTTTAAAGAATTTTGAAAATAAACATAACCTGTCACAAGAATATTGTAAGAATTCGCTAAAGGACTGGGAGGAAAATGTGTGATTGAAAATGTATATATTTCTTCCCCTGTAGAATTAGACAAATAACACGAATTTTTAATGTGATGAATTATTAAGCGGGGGACTGTGATAAATGAATGTATGAATAAAAATTCGTAGAGGTCTAAATTAATATATTTGTAGCTATAAAGATATAAAAAATAAAACACAGTGTGGCCAACAAAATCCTTCC
>NC_031788.1:431792-439795 GCF_001522545.3 Parus major
CCAACACCAGGAAATCCATTCATCCAACAATCAAGGACTTTTGGTGAATGGTGCCTGCTTGGAATTTGGCCTCAGGGCACAAAAGCCCTATAAAAACCCAGGCCAGAGAACACTCGAGCTTGGATTTGGGAACACCTATACCTTTGGGTATAGACCCCTGTCCACCCAGCGCTGCGCTGCTTATTTTATTGTGGTTTTTCCTTGTTGTTTGTTTTATAATAAATTGCTTTTTTATTTAACCCCAATTTGCCTTTGCATTTTTAACAGTTTCATTTTTTTTTTACACATGGGAAAGACTTTCATAAACAATATTAACAATATGGATGAATATGGACAGTATGGTTCTTTCTGTGGACTGTTTTTTGGCTTCTGTGAAGCTTTTTAGTGTATACCTCCCCATATCTTCCCCTCTCCTCTGTTCCTAAGGGCAGGACAAAGGGTGAAAAATGCCAAGATGGCTCGGGGCTGCTGTTGTCTCCCTGTCACCCTGGTGTCTTTCTGCCATCCCATCCCCTGTTTTCCTGAAGGCAGGCAAGGGACGGAGAACATCCAGAGTGATGCGGGTCTGCTGCCGTCTGCCCGCCGTTCTTTGTCCTCCTTCACCCCCTGTCTTTCCATATTCCCCGTTCCCTGTCTGGGAAAATGAAAATATCATGCTGTCCCGGACCCTCCCCCCTTCCCAAGATGACACTGGCAATGCTGTCTGAGATCCCTTTTTCCTGCCTTTCTCCTTCTTTTCTGGTCCTTAAGCCTTCTCTCCCCACCCAGTAACTCGCTCCTCCTCTGGTCCCAGCCCTTTCTTCAGCTGCTCCACCCCTGGGGGCTGTGCCTTTTCCATCGTGGGTAACAGCCCCTCCGGGATCATCACCCCCTAAAGCACAGACACCTGTATCTTCAGAACAGGAGCCGAGGTTGAACACTAAAAACTCTGCCCCTCATAAGAGGAGATCAACGAACTGCACCCTTCCTAAAAGAAAATCAAGAGCTAGAAGAGACTGAACTAAAAATCATTTATGTTTTTATTAATTATCACTGCTGCTTAATTTGCCCAGCTGTTGTCTGAGATCTAAGTGTTTTTTACTAATTTCTTCGTGCTTGTTTGCTTAATGTACTTTGTTGTTGGGTGCTAGTGTTTTTGGTGTCCCACAAAGCAAGATGGGTGCTTTGTGGGAGATTTGGGTTTTCAATGGTGTAAGTTTTGGAAACATTCTAAGCTTCTAATCAAAATTTAACTTTAAAAAGGGGCAGTTTGTGAGGTGCTACCCGCCCAGGGAGGCAAAGATTTAGTTTCAGATAACCATTGTTAAACTGAGAGGTGTGGCTTTAAAGCCCAGGAAGAGTAAATTCCACCCTCTGCCTCAGGGGATGTTCCCTGTGAGCCCCAGGAAGAGTTACCCTACCCCAGACCTCGTGGGGCATCAGCCCAGGGTGTTCTGATTGCGTTTGAGCCCCTGGGCTTTCTCCCTTGTTGTGTTCTTAGTGGTTCTTGACCTTCAATTCCACTCTGGTTCTGTCCCTCAAAACCCATCACCCTGCCTCTGTTCGAGGCTCTCTGTCTCTGGATTTGAGTTTGTTCGTGTGCTGAATAAATGGTTTTCTGAGCAGAAGCCCATCTCGCTGGAGTCTCATGATGGTCGCTGGTGGCTATAGCCTTCCTGTACCTGATCCTGCTGCTCTGGAGTGCAACAGGATATCTCCTCCAAAAACATGCACCCCCTTGGAGACTTGCCCCTCTCTTTTTTATTCTCTACAAACTAGGGCTACACAAAGCACCTAATACATATTCATTTCTTAACGCCACCTGCTCCTGCTTCATATTAAAATTAGCTCCATGCCTCTTTGCAACTGCAAATTGTTCATTGTAGGTCACTCTGGGGGTCGTCTGGGGGTCTTTGGGGCTGAAGTCAACAATCTTCCTCTCAGTTGAACTTTTCACCTTGCACATGCTCCTTTTAGTCCTTTAACCATCTTTCAGATTTTGATACCATTTCTCCCTGCTTAGGGGTCCAAAGAACCCCCTTATCCTGTAGTACCTTTGTCCTTGCATCCTGTTTGCACATTCTAGCTCTTTATCTTGCCTTGTAGCCTTGCTCTCTCCCTGTTCTTGTGGGAACAGTAAGCATTTCATACGGTTTTATCAGGCCATACCCCACCCCCCTTTTAGTCAAAGCATTTCTTGATGCTTGATTCTGTTATAATTGCAATGGCAGAATAGGGTTAATATAAAAGTAATTTATTATAAAACAATTTCAATAACAAACAACGAGAGAAAAACCACAATAAAATAAATCAGTGCAGCGCTGGGTGGACTGGGGTCTATACCCAGAGGTACAGATTTACCCAAATCCATGAAGGAGAGTAGACTGTCCGGGGTTTTTGTAGGGATTTTGTGTCCTGAGGCCAAATTCCGAGCAGTCACTGTTCAACAAAGAGTCTAGATGGTTGGTTGAATGAATTTCCTGGAACCATTGAACTGAATCAATAGACAACTGGGCAGAGTCCTTTTGCATGTGAAAGGTTCTGAGTGCTTCCTGATTGTATCTTCAGTTGGACTCTCAGGGTGAAGTGTCCAGGTCCTGTGCGGAGCTGATGGGTATCTCAGCTGGGCTCCTCTCATTGTTTAGCCTGATTGTTTGTGTCCTGCTCTTTCTTTCAGGCTGACAACCGTAGCCTAGGGTCGTTATCGCCTGAATGGGTATTTACTGCTGGGTCTGGGGAGAAATCCTTAGGCCACACTATATTTTATATAATTTTTACATTGTTACAAATACAGTTATATACTTATTTATTCTTTCACAAATTTTTATCCAAAGTTACATTTATCACAATTCCTAATTCTGAATTTTCTAATTTTCCTAATTCTTAATTTCTCTGTTTCAGTAGGTTGCAAGATTGAGCTCATCAGTCAGGAAAATGAGGAAGGAATTGGAGGATATCCAAGCAGGAGACCTGCACCTTTTGGCTTAGAGGAGGTCTTGCTTCACTGGCATCTGGGTGCAGAGAGGGAAGGAAGAATGGGATAGTGCCAAGTAGCAAAATTGCTTCTGCACCACCTCTGGCTGCAGAGGAAGGTCTAGCTTTGCTGGTAAGAGCCTGTTGAAAGCTTGGAAGTGTGGCTGTTCTGAGGCCTTTCTGCTGCTGTTCAGGCCCCTTAGCCCTGCGGTGTAGCTGGGATCAGGGTTGTACATGAGTATTTGCATTGTACTTCTCTGAATAATTTATTTCTGGCACAGACCCATTTCTTTCCCCATTGTTACTAGAACAGCAGTTGTGCATGTTAAATTATACTTTTAAACCTACTGGGCTCATGAATTTGCCCAAAGAGAGTTGGCTGAAGACCAGCACTGGCCAGTGGCTGCCTGCTCACTCCAGCTGGGGCCGAGGGCTATGGCAGGAGCAAATCCCCCCAGGTTGCGGCAGTGAAATCAGTTCCATGGGCAAGTCACAATATGTTCACCAAGCCTCAGCTGTGAACGAAGTGCCTTTTAATTGAGACACTACAGGTGGATATTCCTGCATGTCCAGCAGGATCCTGTTTTATGTAATTTACAATCCATGCATTAAAAGGTTTTAAAATCAGCTGCTTTGGGCATAGTCAGGGGCTGGTTCCCCCCGGCTGCTGGTCCCAGCAAGCAGAGTGGTGAATTATAGGGATGAGAGCACTCTGAGGGTCCATGGCTGCTGCTTGCAGTCCTGCACCCATGCCACTAAAACAGTTGTGCTTGAACTTGGGAGGTCCAGTGAGGTTGGGTTGTTCCTCCACCTGGTCCAAGATTTGGTTTGTTGAACATTTCCATCCTCTCTCTGCTGCTGTGGAAGTACAGATGCCAGGGGTCCCATTGAAGCATGTGGGGCAGGCAGGGCTCCTCTGTGCAGCCTCTGCCTCCTCCCCCCCTGGGTGTTGGATGAGGCCCAGGGTGCTCATGCATCCTTTCCCAAAATGTCCAGTGGGGGAAGGACAGGCCCTCAGGCAGCTGCCTCCTCCAGCATCGCTGCCTGCCTGGCTCCACATTGGTCTTGGCTGCCCCAAGTTCCAGCCAATGGGCCCCAGAAGCAACAAAGACTGTGGCTGAAAGCAGGAGAAGGCTGAGCTGGGGGATGGGTGTCCACCACAGAGCTGTGGCCAAGTGGGGCCCTGTCCTCAGCTGTTCTTGCTGTTCTTCACCACCTTTCCTGTGGGGTCCAGCTCGGGGGTGTCAGTCTCTGAGACAATCAGGTAAGAGCTGATGGCTGCCCGCTGGCCCTGCCTGATGGGAGTCCTCCAGTGGGGATGTGGTCTCCAAGAACAGGAAGGAGCTGCTTGAGAGCAGATAGGGCAGTCAGCAGGCAGCCTACATCTCCTTGAGGGTCAGGTGAGGGAGCCCCAGCCCCTGTCCCTGCTGCCCCCACCTCCCAGTCTTGTCCCAGTGGAGCAATGGCTTCTTGATGACAGTGAGTGTTGTGGGGGCTGGGGCCACCCTTGGCCCTTCCATGGAGCAGGGCTTGCTGAGGGGGCAGCAGAGCCCCTCGCTGAACTCTGGGCAGGGACCCAGCAGCATCAATGGGGTTCACCCCCTGCCCCCCAACCTGGGTGCACCTGGGCAGGGGGGGACCAGCTGCCACCTTTTCCCCCTCCCTACTTTCAGGGCATGGAACATCTCCTCACACACTGCTCAGGGTGCCGGGGGGCTGGTGGGCCATTACCAGCAGTAGTGGTCCACCAAGTTGTGCAGGCTGGGGAAGGTGAGCTGGGGTGAGATGTAAAGACATCAATTGTCCAGCCAATGGATGCAGCAGTGAGTCACTGAGGCCCAGGCAGTGCGATCACCACAGCACACAAAATAGCAGCCTGGCAGGCACAGGCAAAGGGCACTTGGCTGAGTTGTCCCAGGCCCCTGTTGTGCTCAGCCCCACTGTCCGATGCACTCACACACACTGCAGGGGTTCAACCATCCTACAGAAGCAGCAGGCATCACCTTTCTTCCCTTGGGCTTTGTGCCTGCAAGCACTTCTGTGCCAGCCCCATGCCATGAGCACCTTCAAAACAATGTAGGTGATAGGGAATGGCTGGTACATCAGGTGGCATTGGTGCCACAAGTCACCTGCACAGTGGCACCTGGCAGGATCTCCTCACAGGTGTGATCCCCTTGGTGTGATGGGCCCCTGTTTCTTTTTGCAGGCTGAGTCTTGTCACTTCTCTGTGTAACCCAAAGCTTCAGGAACCTGATAGTGGTTTGCTCTTTTGAGGCCCCACAGAAGGGGCTCAGCACAGAGTGGGGAGCAGCAACAGCAGGAAGCAGCCCTGTAGGCAGGGCCATTGCCATTACATGTGGCAAGGGAAGATCATTCCCTTTTACTCCTTGGTACCCTACTGGGGAGGACTGGGACAGTAATGGAGATGGGTGTGAGGGCACTCACCTGGCCTGGTCTAGCTCTCCTGTATCAGGATCTACTGTGGTTGCTTGGATGGAGCAGCAGCTCCTTCTGCTGGCTGATGCCCTTGTACCGCCACTTGTGCAGACGGTGGGCACTGGCAGAGCCTCTCCTGGCTTCCAGGGACACTCCAGCACCCAGTGTCCTTGGGACACTCCAGCATGCCATGCCATCTCCCCAAGCCCCAGCCACTGTTCAGGGCAGGACACCCTGCAGCAGTGGCAAGAATCTGGCCTCAGGGTTGGACAGGTTCTGTGGTGGAGCCATGTTCCTTGGGGCCCTCCTTTGGACAGATTTTTCTCAGCACATATCTGTTGCCCTGAAAATTAGACTTTTGATCTTGTTTTCATAGTTTTGGTTACTTTCCCAGGAAAGTAACTATAAACATAAGTGTTTACATATTCCTTCTAAGAAATGTCTTTGACAGATGTTTCACATGGCCAGTGTGATTGGGAAGGTGGTAACTTATCCAATCCCTGGTCATTGTCAAGAATCTATAAATACTGGAGTCAGAAAATAAAGTTAGTTCTTTTCCTGTCATACCGTTGAGATGTGCCCATGTGAATCATTCTGTGTCCTTTAGCAACATATATCCATGACTGAGCCACACAACTGCTGGGGATGTGGCATTCCTTGACAAAAACCTTGGATGCCACCAGCCACCACTCCCTATCCCTTTGGGGAAGAGACATGAGCCATCCTGAGTGGCTGAGGCTGCAGGATGGGGGGGAAGAGACACAGGATTGGTGCCACCACCATGGCCTCACAGGCTGGACACTGGTCAGGAGTGCAGAGACCCACTCAGAGAGGACGCACAGCTGCTCCCCGATTGTCACACTGTATTAGGAACGTCAAGAAGTACGACACAGACTCAGCTGCGTTGTCCAAGAGAGCAAGTTTTATTATCTTTGTTCTTCTTTTATAGGCAGGTCCAAGAGGTAAAACTCTCATTGGTCATTAAACTTACACATCATTATCATTGGTCAAGTGGAACACCACCCCTTGACTGTTTCTTGCAAGTAAACAACAAGGATCCTAAACAACACCTGCAAAGATTGTTGTCTTTCTCCAAAGATTGTTTAGATTTTTCCTCATGCTTTCTCAGGCCAGAGTGAGAAGCTTGTGTGACTTAGTTTCACATAGGCTGTGTTCCCTGCTTGCTTTTTGCATTTATTATCTACACCCAATCCTCAGGACAGTGGCTACCCCCACCCTGGAGGGGAAGTCACAGAGGGCCAGGGCCTGGAAGCTGCGGGGAAAGGAGAGAAGGCTCAGCATTCCCTTGGCAGCACCAGCCTGGAAACAGGCACATCGGGTATTGGATGAGCTCACAGCTGGGCACTCAGCTGCCTGAGTGGGCAGTGGAGATCACGAGGTGTCAGTAGATGCTGCTGGAATGCTGAGTGGCTTCTCCTGGCTGGGCAGATTCCTCATCCTTGGGGTTCAGTCCCCAAGGGCTTGGCCTGTGCTGCTGCTGTCTGGAAGGGACTTGGTTCTTGGGTCAGGATTCCCCACCCTGTGTCCCAGGCAGGGCATTGTTGCAGGGTGGTGCTAACATGGTCCAGATCAGGGCTCTGGGCTCTGGCTGAGCCTGGCTGGCTGTTCCCCAGGGAGCACTTCAAATAAACCATTGTCCCATCACTGCCACAGAACATGTGTGGGAACTCCCCAGGACAGGACATCCACAGCCTCATGGTGGAGAGCCCCCAGCCAGGCTGACTTCCTGAGTGCTGCCATCCCACCCCAGACCCATATCCCCAGAATGTGGGGCACCCATCCCAGTGTCCCAAGCTGCTGGTCCCCATGGAGATTGAGCAGCTGCAGGAACACCTCTTTCAGTTCCTGACCATGGAGAGTTGCCACCAGAGTGTGACCCAGAACTGTTCCAGGTTGAGCCCTTCTCCTCCCCTGCCCTAACCCCTTCCTGCCTTCAGGAGAAGTGAACTCTATTTACATGTCCCTTACCACTGTCACCATTGTTTGGATGCTCTCATGCTCAGGTAGCTCAGGCCAGCTCTGCCTTCCCTTCCATGGAGGGGCCTCAGAGCACCCAGGGTGGTAATTCCTGCCCTTGCCAGATCCTGTTGGCTTGTCCTTGACCCTGTTCTAGGGGTGGGTGTTTGTGTTCAGGTCCTGGTACTGGGGTTGCTCCTGGCAGTGCTGCACTGAAGGGCTGTGAGGTGATGGGGCTGCAGTTGCTGCTGCTGCTTCCATGTACACACTAGAGAGGGTTTCTGCTTTTCACTCAATCACAGGTCACCCAGCTGAGTCCCTTCAGGGCCCTGGGGTGCCCTGGGCACCAGTGCCAGCAAAATCCCTGAGAGCACTCAAAGCACTTTGGGCATCACATGGGATTTATGGGTGCACAAGTGGGATCAATGGATAGCATTTGCAAGTGGGAGCATAGATGATAGGATTCGTAGGTTGAGGCTGGACAGGCACCATCCCCAGGGTGGTCTCAGTGAAGGAGGAGTGTCCCAGGGTGCCTCCTCAGTTGTAGCAACACCAGAGCCCTCAGCAGGTGCATGATGTTGGATGTGATGGGCAGAGCTGGGGAGGTGTGATGTTGCTGTATTTTATATATTGGTAAA
>NC_031788.1:439955-447382 GCF_001522545.3 Parus major
AGAACCCTATAAAAGGTGTGCTAAAGATAGAAATAAACGGCATTCACGATTACTTCTGTGAAGACTGGTGAACAGCTCGGGGGTCTTTCAACAGTGTGATGCTCATGGACCTGCCCAATACAGTGCTGCATCCAACACTGCCCCATACCAGCACAGCCTCACACCCAACACTGCTCCACACCAGCTCTGCCCCACACCAGCACTGCCCAGCCTGTCTGTGCTTGGCCTGGGTTAATGAGTGGGAGCAGCCCCAGCTCTGTTCCATCTCCATCCTCAGCCCTATCATCTGCTGCTGATATGGGACCATTAATTAATGGTTAATTAATTAACCAAACTGTGCGTGTGTACCATTCACCTTTCAAAGCAAACACTCCTGGTCTCAGCCAGCACCATCCACCCTCGCCCCACCCCACCACTGCCCAGTCCCTCACCCCCGCTGCCTGAGGTCAGAACCCTCTGATGTACACATGTACCCCCTTCCCTGCAATCCAGCCCTGAGGAAGTTCCTCAGCATTTGCTCTCAGCAGCTTCTGAACTCATGGCCCAACTGAGCCCCTCTGTGTCCCCCCCATGATTTCCTGCTGTGCCCTCGCAGTGTGAACTCGCAGATACTCGCCCTGCTGCAGCTGCACATCCTGTTCTGTTTGTGCTGAAATGTGAAAGCTTCTGGTCAATCGTAATCACCTAGTGTGAAACAGGTTCAACAGAGCTTTTGGGCCTTATGATGCAGTTGGGGTTCAGAACTCCCCTGAGCCTGCACTGAGCTCAGCAGTGCTGTTTTGTGAGTAGTTGATAATGTTTGGGAGATGACTGATTTGCTCTTGGAAGTGCTGGTGCCGCCCCACTGTAGTTCTTGGGGATGTAGGATGCAAAAGCATAGTGCTCAGACAACAAAAGCATGATAGCTCAGGCCATAGGAGGGGCTGTGGAGCCCTCTGTGCCCACTGGCCAGGGCAGCAGAAATGCACCATCTGATCTGGTGGGGAGGACTAAGGCTTCAGGCAAAGTGAGGCACAGCCACCTGCTGTTTCACGAGTTTAGACCAAACAATTGTTGCTTGGAGGAGCGGGAGCCTCTGATGGCCCCAGTCCTGGTCCTCCTCAGTGTTGTGACTGACACAGCCTTGCTGTGGCTCCACCCTGAACACCTCCAGGATGGACATCCCACCCCACTGTGGGATGATCATCCCACAGTCCCCTATCCTTCAGCCTTAAAAAAAAGGAAAAATCCCAACATCAATCTTGAGCTTTCCAATTTTCAGTCTTTGGCTGTTGCTCCTCACAGCATCTTCTGGCACCAAGAGTTTGACTCCATCCCTTTTGTGAAAAATGAGGTTCACATTTTTTTTATATAAAATTTAAAAAGTTTAATAGAAAGACAATTAGGAGACAGAGGAAAATGAACAAATACGGCCAAATGCCTCAGCATTCAGCCAGGAACACGCCTTACTAACAAAGGATTGTCTCTTAAAAAGAGAAATCTCTTGCATATTCATAAATGCTTATGTATGATTGAAACATTCCTCTTAAGTTTTAGATGTTCTTTTGTTTAGCTTCAACTCCCCCCTGACCAACAGATCAATCTTCTTGGCTCCATTGAGTCTCACACTCCCCAATAACAGAGGTTCAATAAATTCCTCCCTTGGAGCTCTGGTCACTGCTGTCTTCATTTGGGTAAGATAATTTAAGAATTCAGGGAGGGTTTATGACTATCTTTTCAGTCTCTGGGTTATATGAACAAAAGCAGTCTATATTTTAATACCATGCTACAGCTTAATATATATAATCACAATTTTTATCAATAAGAGAAATAAAAGAAACTGTATCAATACAGTAAAGTTTTCCAATATTATACATATAACATTCATTTTAATATTTGCAAAAAGCCAATAATATATGTATCTATAACACCTTCTGTCAAGGAGCATGGCCAGGTGTGAGGGTCAGGGGCTGGCTGTGGCTTGGTCCCAGGGCTGGGGGCAGCAGAGCACTTGGTCCATGGATTTCTGGGTACCCTCCCAGAACTCTCCCCTCCATCCCCACCATCCCCCAGCACTTCAGGCCCTGCAGCCCCCATGCAGAAACCTCAGCCCATGGCTGTGAGTTGCATTTTACCATCAGTAACCTGGAGCTGAGCTAAGCCAGATTCACCCTGTACTGCTGAAGGAGCCACCAATACAGAAATCTGTGATCTTGGGCTGGACATGCCACTGAATGAATTTGTCCCAAGGTTTTGTGCATTTGGGAATTCAGCCTAAGGGTGAGCACAGGAAATTGCTGTGGCTCCATTTGCCTGCCCCTTCTGTTGGGCAACCCAGTTCCCAAGGGCAGGGAAAGCTCAAGGAAATTCCACCAATTTTCAAGGTCTTACTCCAACCTCTGGGCTGCCCTTGAGGAGTGGGAATTCACATTTATGCCCTGCAGCCCCCAGCTGACACTCGAGCAGCCAGTAGGGATCAGGATCCAAGCCCATGGAAGGCTGTCTTAAGCTCAGGCATAGTTCATGGCACCCAAACACTTGGTCCCTTTATAAACTAATTTTTCACCTTGTATTCTCCTTTGATTTTTTTGCCTTTTTAACAGTAAAGCATTTTCTTAATAAAAACAAGTCTACTTTTCCCAGTTATCTTACAACTAAACCTTTCCAATTATCACTACAGATCCTGCCTGGCTTTTGTCTGTGAGCCACACAACTGCACTCTTTGCTAAATCACTCTTCTTCCAAATTGCTAAAGTCTTATCTCCACACTAACCTGGGCTCCTGGTCCAGGAGCAGTCTGGAGCTTGGAGCTCTCTTTGTCCACATCATCATGAACAGCACTTGAACCAGTCCCCGCTGTGGGATAATTTCCTCTAACTCATTTCACTGTCATTTAAATATTGTGTTTCCTTTCTTTAAGGCTGTATTTCTGGAGGCAGGACCACTCCTGGGCGCAGTCAGCCGGCATTAGATCCCAACTGCTGCACCTACATGGCTCCTCTCCTACACATGGTGCTTTGCATCTAGCAGTACTGAACTTCACACTGTGTCCAGGGGGCAGGTTTGATGGTCTCCTGTCTCCTAGAGACTTAGACTTCTGGTTTTGCTCATTTAATCCCTTTCTACCACTACAGTAAACTGCCACTACTTTTTCATTGATAAAACTGGCCAGTTTTTCTCAATCCCCACTTTCCATCCTGTTTGCAATTCATGAGAACACTGTCTTATTTCTGCAACGACCTCTCCCAAGGTCTCAGACAGTCCAGGCCCCAGGGGGCTCTCCATAGGTTATGGTGACACCTAACAGTGGGAGCAGAAGTTGGGCCTGGTAAGCAGCAGGTGAAGAACCAGGTGTGTTCCATGACAGGCTACTGGATGTCACTTCCCTGTGCCCAGCTGTAGGGTGGATGTGTCAATAGACATCCCCCAGCTGCCCAAACTGCTCTGTTCTCCTGTGCTGTGACAGTGGTTAGTTGTGTCATGTTTGTGCAACATACCAGTGAAGAGCACTGCCCCAGGGACAGCAGGTGGCTTATTGCTGGCTGCTGGGAGGTGGTTCTTGCCTGTGCTGCTGCAAACTTGTCACTGTTTCCATTCTGGACATTTATAGTTGCATTTTGGCAGAGGCCAGCTCTTCAATGCCCTTGGACAGCCTTCTGCCAGGGGCCACAAGGTCGCCAACCACATTATTCTGGTGCAGGGTGCCCAGTCCTCTCCCTGCCCTGGGGAAAGTTTGCCGCATGCAGCAGAAGAGACTCGGACTGAAAACCCCCAGGGGTGCAGGTCGTGCCAAGAGAAACAAGAACACACAGTGTAACAATGAAACTCAGTTACAGCTTTATTTAATAACCGGTACAAAGTCCCCCTCAGGCAGAGCCTCCCGGTCCTATTCCCTACCTGAAATGGAGCAGAACGTGAGCAAGACCCTGGGAGGAGCTGGCTCCCACTGGGTCAGGGCTGCTCAGCAGTGAGGAAACCATGTACTGCTTATCAACTGAGACTTGCAGCAGCCTGACCACTCATCCCTTTTCTCCCATTAACACCAGACCCTGGCCTGTAGCAGGCATCTGCTGTTCACCCTTAGTGACCCAACCAGGTGTAAAAAGGTAGCACAATTGTGAATCCCACAAACACAGTAACTATTACCTGCACAGAGGTGTTCACTGCTCATCTTTCTGACCTGACTCACTGGAGTATGTGAATGCTGGCTGTCACCTTCACTGGTGTTTCCTGCTGCCACATAACCCTGTGAGATCCTGCCTGGGGCAGCAGCAGCGGGACACAGAGATGGCAGTGGAGGAGATTCTGGGATCTCCACCTAGCAAGAGGCAGTGCTTCCCATTTCATAACCTGCTCAATGTTAAATATTCACCTGTGCCAGAGTAGAACAGTGACCATGTGTCACTGCATCCCTCCCTTCTGCTGGGTCAGCAGAGGGTTGCAGAAGTGGTCTAGAGCCAGGGCTGCTGGAGTTTAATCCCTTGTACTGGGTTAATAGTGCACCTTGGTAGTGTAGTTTACCGGTTAATTGCTTTGCATTTTCAGGAGGCTTGGGTAAGAAATCACTACTCCTTCTTAACACACGTACATAGGTAAGACCATATTTCTGACCATTTTCTCAGTCTTTCTCAGGCTGCGTGGCATGTGAAACAGCTCCAGGGACACCCAGATCTTCCAGTGGGTTCTGCATCCCAGGTACAGCTCTGCACTACATTGCCTGCTCCAGTGCCTGGAGTGCCACATCCTTGTGGTCTTACTTTCCCACATCCCACCAATGACATACTAACTGCACCACAAGGGTCCTTTAGCAGAAGCACAACTAAAAAGCAATTCTAAACCTCACGAAGCCACATAAATTATATTTAAATGGAGAGGGGAGACAACGGCTGTCATCTGGACTGATACACAGCACAGACAGGAGATGGCATCAGCATGTACAGTAAGGGGACTTACTAAGACTGTGGAATGTCAATGAGTTTTAAAGAGACTCTGATGCCAAGATGATACAGAAAAGATCAAAGTAATGTCAAGTACAGAATACCAAGGAGGTGGCTGCTCAGATGGGCATGCACAGGTTAGAGAGAACAGTAAATGCCATGTCGGATGAAATGCTAAATTCTGAGTGGGTTCAGTGGGGTGAGTGGAGCTGTCTGAATCCAGAAGAGGGGCTCCTGCCTAACAGGATACTTCCATGGTTTGAGGTGCAGCCTGGAGGTCAATTCCTTCTGGGGTTCCAGCACTCCCTTCCCCATGGGTGCTGGCATGAGACCGGCTGCGGCTGCTCTCACCAGAGCCCACGCTGGAGGAGGAGTGGCTACGGGAGCGCATCAACCGGGTCATGCTGGCTGCTGGCACTGCAAGAGAGAAGAAATGTTGGACTCAGACAAGGAGGCGCTTCCTGAAGCCAGGACCACAGTCACTCAGGTATGTGTCACTGGGTAAGCACAGAAAGCATTGTACCCTTTGGAAGAAAACTCACTCTTCACTGCCAAAATTAAGTCTCTGCACGTCTAAAGCAAGATGTTTAAGGCCCAATTTCAAAAGGTCCAAGGTGAGCAAATGCCAGCAGTGTACCTGATCATCTGCAAGTGCAGCCATGGCCAGTGTCTGTGCAAACCGAGGCAGTTGTGGCATGGATGACCTTTTGAAAGTTAGTCTCATCACTCTAGAAAACCACAGGGCTGAAGTCATGCAACAACAACAAAATACAAATGAAAGGTGGAAACCCATGGCACACATGATACAATGATCAGCCCACCCACAGCAGGACATGCTGAGAGCAAAGCATCAAGAGAACAATTCCACTCAGCACACAGACAGGGGCCGAAGTGGATGCACGGTTGGAGGTACCTGACTCAGTGCTTAGGTGGCTGAGCTGCACATAAGGGACTGGAAACAACATGAGACAAGGAAAGGGATGAATACAGGAAAGAGCCAATTAGTTGTGGTGTGACTAGTGGCTGTACTACTCCTGGGACCCCCAGCTACCTTTCCTTCCATTCCCAGCTTGTACACTGCACTGAAAGCTCCCAGGATTTGTAAGAATGGCTGTTGATGAGCATCTCATGGAGGTGTCAAGCTCACCTAAAAATCCATCAGGGCCAGATTTCTTCAATGCCTTTAGCTGAAAATCACACTGTACCTGGTGACATTAATTCCCCACCGCACACCCCACTTCTGCTCAACATAGATACTATCTCCGTGGGGTATACTGTGTAACTCCAGATAAGGGACAGAAATTTATGTCTTTGGGATGACAGCATCAGACTCCTGCTACAAAGTCTCCTTCAAAGCCATTATCTTCCACCTGCAGTGTCAGCAGAAGTACATCCAGCTGCTTCAGCCCATGTACAGCATGCACAGGAACAGCTGTTGGAGAACTGGTTTCTGTATTCCTAGCAGTGCCCAGCTGTGTTTTGCTTCTATCTTGTTCTCCCCAAGAGAACTGACCACGCTCCACAGTGTCCCAGAGTCTTGCCCATGAAAGCTGGGAAAACTATTCTGGGACCAGCTACTAATTCTGAAAGGAGAAAATTGGCCTGTCTTTCTCCAGTGCTGCATGTCCTATTGACAAGAGAGCTGACCCCCAAAGTGCTGCTGAAGCCCTTGCTCTGACAACAGCACTTACTGACTTTACTAACACCAGGAACACAAAAGACATGAACATTGAAACAGCGAGGCTGAGGGACCCTCCTCACACAGCATCTTCCTCTGCAGGATCAGGCTCCTTTGGCCAATATTGGAAAACATGAGTGTCTGACATGTCTGTGTTACCTGAGGAAAAGGACAGGTTCTCCTAAGCCCTGATCATGAGCTGGCAAATCTGTGAGGAGACCACTGCAAGTGTCCCAGCTCTCACAGTGGCCATGCTGAGTGGTTAGCCAGCCACACAAACTAACCCCTTCCCTGACTCCAGTTTTTGAAGGCTCATCATCCACAAAAGGGAACTCCTGTCCCCAGCAGGCAAGAAAGCTGCTGTAGTGAAGAAGAAGCCCTTCTCCTGATGTTCCTGAGTAGTAAAGCCCTTCTTAGAGATAAAAAAGTAAAGAAGCCCTTCTTCTCCAATTCCTCAGGAACACCACGGGCAGGGGAGTTGAGAAGCTGTTAGTCTGATACACTCAGGTGACAATGTCTTCTGCCTCCAAGCATGGGGAGGAAGCCCACAGACAGGACATGCACTGGTGCAAAGCACAGCTCTCTCTGGTCTCCCTGGGTGCCTCAGAAGTCACCCAGGAACCTGTTCTGCCATTGGAGGGATTTGTTCTGGAGTACTGTTTAACCCCGGTGAGTCTGAGAGGAACAGTGTCATGGAGTTACTTTACCTTTAAGAAAGTTGAGGTTTCTGGGAACTGCCTAGAGTCTTTTCTCCTGACCAATTATCGGTCATTGCTGAGAATTGACAGCAGTTTAGGCCATTGAAAAGTGGGATCAACTTGTGAACCCTACCT